>NC_083578.1:69234599-69407099 GCF_027579695.1 Neoarius graeffei
GTTACTCTACTGACTACACTAGAGATCCACAAGGGCAGCCATGCAAAAGTGTACATCTGCACAGCACAGCTGTTGAAACAAATAAACAACTGCACAGCAGGCAAAGCGCAGTATGAAGTCGATTATAGTCACAATCCTACAGCATGTCGCAAGTAAACTCTAGTTATAACATTAAGCTATCTGGAAACCAACATTTATTAAACTTTTAACTAATTTTCTACATTGGGATAGTATGGAAGCTTGTTTCCACCACCATAATTATGACTTTTTATGAGATTTTTTTTCAACCATTATGTCTTTGTATCTCATGATAATGGGATCCTATCTCATAATGGCCTCTTCTGCTCCTCGGACCTGCCTGATCCATCCTGATGCCCCGTGTCTGGTTGGAGTCTCATCATATCGCTCCTGTGGAGGACGGCCCCGTATGGACAGTCACACTTGGAAGATGCTGTGGACGTGTTCAGTAATGCTTTTATGGCTTAGGACTATAGTTGTCATGAACAGTTTTGCACTCAGGTTTCCATTAATGAAGAGTTATAACATCAACGAAACTGACTTCATGTTAAAACTGTTAATGTTATAGTCATGTTGTCTATTGTTCAGGTGAGGATGGGTTCCCTTTTGAGTCTGGTTCCTCTTGAGATTTCTTCCTTGTGTCATCCGGGCGAGTTTTTCCTTGCCGCAGTCGCCACGGGCTTGCTCATTGGGGATAGATTAGGGATAAAACTGGCTCATGTCTTGGGCCGGCGGCACGGTGGTGTAGTGGTTAGCGCTGTCGCCTCACAGCAAGAAGGTCCTGGGTTCGAGCCCCGGGGCCGGCGAGGGCCTTTCTGTGTGGAGTTTGCATGTTCTCCCCGTGTCCGCGTGGGTTTCCTCCGGGTGCTCCGGTTTCCCCCACAGTCCAAAGACATGCAGGTTAGGTTAACTGGTGACTCTAAATTGACCGTAGGTGTGAATGTGAGTGTGAATGGTTGTCTGTGTCTATGTGTCAGCCCTGTGATGACCTGGCGACTTGTCCAGGGTGTACCCCGCCTTTCGCCCGTAGTCAGCTGGGATAGGCTCCAGCTTGCCTGCGACCCTGTAGAAGGATAAAGCGGCTAGAGATAATGAGATGAGATGACATGTCTTGGGCCATTCAGATTCTGTAAAGCTGTTTTGGGACAATGTCTGTTGTTAAAACAGACAAACTTGACTTGACTTAATGGCTTAGTATCTCATAATTATGACGTTATCTCAAAATATTAAGATCTTTTACAGTATCTCATAATTATGACTCTCAAAATATTAAGATATTTTATAATCTCATTATTCTGGTGTAGTATCTCAGTTATGACGTTATCTCAATATTATGACCTGTTATAGTATCTCATAATTATAACGTTATCTCAAAATATTATGACCCAGTATCTCATAATTATAACGTTATCTCAAAATATTATGACCTAGTATCTCATAATTATAACGTTATCTCAAAATATTATGACCCAGTATCTCATAATTATAACGTTATCTCAAAATATTATGACCCAGTATCTCATAATTATAACGTTATCTCAAAATATTATGACCCAGTATCTCATAATTATAACGTTATCTCAAAATATTATGACCCAGTATCTCATAATTATAACGTTATCTCAAAATATTATGACCCAGTATCTCATAATTATAACGTTATCTCAAAATATTATGACCCAGTATCTCATAATTATAACGTTATCTCAAAATATTATGACCCAGTATCTCATAATTATGACATTCTCTCAAAATATTATGACCCAGTATCTCATAATTATGACGTTATCTCAAAATATTATGACCCAGTATCTCATAATTATAACGTTATCTCAAAATATTATGACCCAGTATCTCATAATTATAACGTTATCTCAAAATATTATGACCCAGTATCTCATAATTATAACGTTATCTCAAAATATTATGACCCAGTATCTCATAATTATAACGTTATCTCAAAATATTATGACCCAGTATCTCATAATTATGACATTCTCTCAAAATATTATGACCCAGTATCTCATAATTATGACGTTATCTCAAAATATTATGACCCAGTATCTCATAATTATAACGTTATCTCAAAATATTATGACCCAGTATCTCATAATTATAATGTTATCTCAAAATATTATGACCCAGTATCTCATAATTATAACGTTACCTCAAAATATTATGACCCAGTATCTCATAATTATGACGTTATCTCAAAATATTATGACCCAGTATCTCATAATTATAACGTTATCTCAAAATATTATGACCCAGTATCTCATAATTATAACGTTATCTCAAAATATTATGACCCAGTATCTCATAATTATGACATTCTCTCAAAATATTATGACCCAGTATCTCATAATTATGACGTTATCTCAAAATATTATGACCCAGTATCTCATAATTATAACGTTATCTCAAAATATTATGAC
Source organism: Neoarius graeffei (assembly GCF_027579695.1). NCBI lineage: Eukaryota > Metazoa > Chordata > Actinopteri > Siluriformes > Ariidae > Neoarius > Neoarius graeffei. The sequence goes on from NC_083578.1 coordinate 69,237,053, forward strand.
CCAGTATCTCATAATTATAATGTTATCTCAAAATATTATGACCCAGTATCTCATAATTATAACGTTACCTCAAAATATTATGACCCAGTATCTCATAATTATAACATTATCTCAAAATATTATGACCCAGTATCTCATAATTATGACTATCTCAAAATATTAAGATATTTTATAATCTCATTATTCTGGTGTAGTATCTCAGTTATGATGTTATCTCAATATTATGACCTGTTATAGTATCTCAATTATAACGTTATCTCATAATTATGAAATACAAAGTCCAAACTATGAGATAATGTTCTCATTATTATGCCATACTCTGTGATTTCGTTGTTTTAAGGACAGAATCGGGTTTCCACAGGACAGAGTGAAAAACAGGGATGTGGTCACAGCTGACTTTTCCTGTCTACCTTTGCTGCTCGGCGTGTTGGGATGAGAGTTCCTCTCCTGCACAGCTGGACTCTTCTTCTTCGTGTTGTCCTTTGCAGCAGCAGCATGAGCCCTGTGTTTATGTTTAGCCATGTTAGCTCTGCACTCGTTCTCCGCTTCACATCAGCTAGCTTACAGAATCAAACAGCGTGGCGCGGCGCGGCGGGTTCAAAGTGCTGCGTGTGCGCGCGCTTGTGTAACTTCATTCACTGACCACAGTTATCCAACAATACCTTGTATAACACTCAACATGCCGCCAAACGTCATTTCCGGTTCGGGTTGAAGTTGAGCCAGTCCTCTGTTGGAGCTCGTGCGCACTACAAAGGCTGTGTGTGATTAGTTTCCCACTCGCTGTAGTGCACTTCTACAGAACAAGCGAGGCGTTTATAACACAACCAGAAAAGCGCCTTCATCGCACTCAGGAGCTATGACCACTAGAGTGCGCTGTTGTACATTATTTGATTTTGTGTTATTAACCTTTTTTGAGGAAGTCGAGCAGGTCAGGAGTTTTGCATTCTGATAGCCATGATGATCGAGGATTTCTTGACCCCCCGAATGTAAATGATGACGCTAACGCTGACTTTTAACCCATTTTTATTGTTGTCTGTCCATTCAAGCGCTGTTTCACTCAGTCTGTTCACGCCGGCTACAAGCTGCCACACTGGGCTGAGACAGAACTCCTGTGAAGCGACAAGAGACAAACTGTTCATAAATCAAGAGAAGAAAGTATGAAAACCCACATTACTACATCATCATCATCACCTGCTTCTCCTCCTCCTTTCTTTCTTCTCCTCCTCCTTTCTTTCTTTCTTTCTTTCTTTCTTTCTTTCTTTCTTTCTTTCTTTCTCCTCCTTTCGTTCTTCTCCTCCTTTCTTCTTTTCCTCCTTTCTTTCTTCTCCTTTCTTCTTCTTCTCCTTTCTTTCTTCTTCTCCTTCTTTCTTCTCCTCCTCCTTTCTTCTTATCCTCCTTTCTTCTTCTCCTCCTCCTTTCTTCTTTTACCCCTTTCTTTCTTCTCCTCCTCCTTTCTTTCTTCTTCTTCTCCTCCTTTCTTCTCCTCCTCCTTTGTTCTTCTTTTCCTCCTTCTTTCTTTCTTCTCCTCCTCCTTTCTTCTCCTCCTCCTTTGTTCTTCTTTTCCTCCTTTCTTTCTTCTCCTTTCTTTCTTCTCCTTCTTTCTTCTTCTCCTCCTCCTTTCTTCTCCTCCTCCTTTCTTTCTTCTTCTCCTCCTTTCTTCTTCTTTCTTTCTTTCTTTCTTTCTTTCTTTCTTTCTTCTCCTCCTCCTTTTTCTTCTTCTCCTCCTCCTTTCTTCTTTTTCTTCTCCTTTCTTTCTCCTCCTTTCTCCTCCCCTTTCTTTCTTTTTCTTCTTCTCCTTTCTTCTCCTCCTTTTCTTCTTTCTCCTCTCTTCTTCTCCACCTCTTCCTTTCTTTCTTCTCCTCTTTCTTTCTCTTCTTCTTTCTTCTTCTTGGGCAGATGAATGAATATGATGCTGGGAAGTTGCAGATCAGATCTTTGTACCACAAACATGTTAACACATCATTATTTTTTAATATTCACCGAAAACTCCACATTGAAATCCAGTTCAAAAAATCAACTCAAATCATGTAAGAACATGCAGGATCAAGCACACACTAATCCCCAGCTTCAGTTGTGTTTGAGTTGCATTGCCTTGTTATTTCAGCTAATCTTGTCAGGTCTATTTACCTGCAGATTTACCTGTGAATTACACTCACTGGCCACTTTATTAGGAACACCCATCCCATATTGATGCAGTTCTCTAATCGGCCGATCCCTTGACAGCAGCACAATGCATCAAATCATGCGGATACAAATCAAGAGCTTCAGTTAATGTTCACTTCAAACATCAGAATGGGGAAAAATTGTGATCTCAAAGTGTGACTTTCACTGTGGCATGGGTTTGAGCCAGATGGACTGGTTTGAGTATTTCAGAAACTGATGATCTCCTGGGGTTTTCACACACAACAGTCTCTAGAGTTTACACAGAATGGTGCGAAAAACAAAAAACATTGAGTGAGTGACAGTTCTGTGGGTGGAAACACATTGTTGATAAGAGAGGTCAGAGGAAAATGGCCAGATTGGTTTGAGCTGCCAGGAAGGATATAGTAACTCAGAGCAACTCTTTACAACTGCGGTGAGCAGAAAAGCATCCCAGCATGCAACAGCAGAAGACCACATTGGGTTCCACTCAAGCCAACCAAGAACAGGAGCCTTAGAATGAAAAACAAGTTGCTATTAAAGTGGCTGGTGAGTGTATATACCAATGATGAAGAAGTGATCAGAAAGGCCTTATATAGTTGTTCCCTGAACTCAGACTAAATTGAAAACAAAATTCAGCAAGACAAATATGCAAATATTTGAAATATTATGTTCAGATGAACAATACATACATATTGCACGCCTTTAGCATTGCACATGAGTTTGTGTTTTTGGGCATAGGGAACAAGTCCAACCTTGAAACATTTTATCCACAGTGATCATTTCCCATTCAGCAGAGTTTAAACTGAGAGTATCGACTCTAAATTCTCATCAAGTATGTACAGTACTCCCATCTTGTCCCTAATATTTCCCAGAACGGTTAACCAGTAATGGACAGTAAATAAATGGATGAATGAATATTTGATACGCATAACAAGTTGTACCTCATTCACTTAATTTTCTGATGTAATTAAGAAAATTTAATGAACAAGGAATGAAACACAATGGAGAGTGTCATTATAGGAAAATAATCAGTGATGGGGTGATGTCATGAGGCCTGGCAAGAAACTAAATGGATATTATTCTATCCACATTCACTGGATATGAGCAATTGCGTGCTCTGATTGGCTACTCTATTACTAGGCTATCAGTTCATATACGTACCGTGAGTTGCGAAAAACAAAATGGCGGAGCGTGTTGCTGAACCAACTGAGGATGAAATAAAAACTCTACTCGAAAACAACCCCCCCTCCAAAAAAAAAAACCAACCCAAAATATGGAGTAAAAATATTTGATGGTAAGAATGTATCTTTTTTATTTTTCAAGAATTATTATTATAGCATTTTTCACAAATTGCTCCTGTCATTTCACCGGTTTGTTTATATTGTAAGCGGAAATGATTTTGTCGGATGTTTTGTATAAAGTTTTTATTTATCGAATTTGCAAAAAATAAAAAGAAAAATTCTCTGTTTTTCAAAATCCAGTGAATGTGGATAGAATAAAACAGTTATCCCACTCAATCTCGTCATACATGGCTTATAGCTGACTCGGCACTACAAGCCTTGTCGGTGATCAGCTCATATACGACTCAATTTTGTGGAATAACTATCAATTATATGGATATTTTCCAGTACCAACACATCCTGAAGTGTTTTATTCTTCTTAGACCACAGCAATTTGCCAGTGTTAATATTTTTTATTTATTTAATACATGTGCAACGTCCATGAAACAAGATCCTGTTGTCGCATACATTATTGTGGCTATAAACAGTCGAACTATTTTCTTGCTTTTTTTCTCTCTCATGAGGTTAATAAGACTAAAAACAAATGCATTGTGTAACGTTACCGAGACACTGCAAAGCAAAAAGCTTTCTGCTTTGTTTTTCCTGTGGAGGAAAATGTAAAGTTACAGCTTTACCTCTGACCGTTACAAAAGTCTGACAGTGGACACTCCTTCCAAAAATGCTCAATAAACAACTTCATATTTAAAAAAAAAACAATCCCCCCCCCAAAAAAACATGCATAATCATCAACTACACACGTTTTTCAAATGAACAATCTGCTCTACAAGTCTCTGTGAGGGGCGGCACGGTGGTGTAGTGGTTAGCGCTGTCGCCTCACAGCAAGAAGGTCCTGGGTTCGAGCCCCGGGGCCGGCGAGGGCCTTTCTGTGTGGAGTTTGCATGTTCTCCCCGTGTCCGCGTGGGTTTCCTCCGGGTGCTCTGGTTTCCCCCACAGTCCAAAGACATGCAGGTTAGGTTAACTGGTGACTCTAAATTGACCGTAGGTGTGAATGTGAGTGTGAATGGTTGTCTGTGTCTATGTGTCAGCCCTGTGATGACCTGGCGACTTGTCCAGGGTGTACCCCGCCTTTCGCCCGTAGTCAGCTGGGATAGGCTCCAGCTTGCCTGCGACCCTGTAGAAGGATAAAGCGGCTAGAGATAATGAGATGAGATGAGATGAAGTCTCTGTGAATACACTGTTCTAACAGAAATGATAATGCATTACAATGAGTGTATTAATATAAATATAAACTGTGATTAGTCTAACAGCTGGAACTACTGTCAGAGCTGCTATTATAGAACATTTATTAACACCTTCTGATCAATCAGGTTTGGGAATACAAGAGCACTATGGTCCAAAGCAGAATAAAACATTCAGTCTTAATGGTTAAATAAATAATATGCACTCGAACCCCAGTCGAGTGTATCAGAAGTGCAGTGGGAGTGAATTAGGCTACAGCAGGAAGGATTTGGAAGCAGGTTTCCAGTCTGTCGCATAAATGAACATTTTACACTTCTGTGTTCTTTGAAAGATATTCCAGTGTTGGTTAGACGTCGTAAAGTGTAAATGTAAGAGTCAAGAAGCGTCACATGGTGCCATAAAGCAGTTCCTCTGAAATAATCCACTGGAACAGATGAGTGGGTGAGTGTCATAAATTATATGCAAATAAATTGAAACCCCCAGTTGTGGCTTTGGTGCTAAAAGCAATGTCTCTGTCTGTTAAACTAACTCTCAGTGACATGAATCAGCTCCCTGCAGGTCTGCATCACTGAGCCCAAGGCTGCACCTTTACTCATTAAAATCTCTGCAACAGCCAGTGAGGTCTATTAGAATTGGAGTGTGTGTGTGTGTACCTGGGGCTGCTTGATGCAAATGAACATCTGTCTTTGTGCGGCTCTGCAGCAGATGTCCGGCTCCTGAGAGTGTGTGCATGTGTTAGGATTACTTCAGAGAGCTGTCTGTAAACTCGACTGGCAGCACAGTTTCACACAGTCTCCCTGCAGCAAGAAGCGGCCGGTGGGCATCTGGACACAGGCTCTTGCCAGGACAAGCATGTGTGCGTGCGTGTGTGTGTGTGCCTTTTAGTTGACAGGTGAAGACAGTTGTTTGGCACCAGAGCCACTACACTCAACTCTGCCCAGTCTCCATGACGACGTAGGCTCCCAGCCCTGCATGGCTTCCATCCCTATATGAAACTCGAAACTATCAGATAGGAATAAAAAGCCATACAGGACAGACAGCAAAAGTGAGACCATGAGAGAGAGAGAGAGAGAGAGAGAGAGAGAGAGAAACACACACAGTCAGACATTTATGCACACGCACAATTTATCCAAACTCTCCACATGTTTTATTGGTATAACCTTGGAAAACCTGTTATGACTTCTCGTTCGAATTTGACGACAGCCCTAAAATGAGTGTGTTTTACCATAAGAAGGCATGAGACATAAATAAAGGACTTGAAAGCATTCATTCCCCTGCAGTGGCTTTATCCTTGTGGTCACACTGGTGGCACATGGTGGCGCCCCACTGTCACCCCTGAAATAGGCTTTGCCACACCAGTTGCCAGTTACCACCCCAACAGTGACGTCAAACCTCCTACACAAATCACGTTAGACACGTATTACGAACTATAGCTATATTATGGAGCCAATACAGTAGTCAGTATGTTGCCATTCGTTGCACCAACACACTATGAAAAAAATTATCCTAAACCATATTTTCCCCTGTCGCTGGGCTGATGATGGTGATGATGATGATGATTCTCAAGAGTACATGTTATGTACTTTTAATATTTGTCTTTCACCTGAAAACATGGACATGCTGCATCTTTAAAATTATTTCAACGAACTGTACATATTTTTTAAATAATAAATCTTTACATTTGAGAGCTCACTCATACACAGCTAATACTTTTATCCAAAGAGACTTACAAGTCTCACAACTAAAGAAAGTGATGCTTGTTAAAAGTCTTGTTCAGGCAACCAACTGCGGCCAACGGTGATGCTGGGATTTAAACTCACAACCTTCCAATCAGTAGCCCCAAACCTTAACCACTGGTACAAGAAAAGGTTCTGTTTAATACATATAGCAAGATTATTAGTTGTTCCACCCCTTCATGTTCTCTTGTCCCATGCCTACAAACCTGGGCACAACACTGCTTCGACTTCTATCGAGATGATAAGTCACCTGGAAATCCTGTACTCCGCAGGACCCCCTAGCGGTGGACTTTGGTATTACAATGTCTCCTTGGCCTCCACATGGACAGAGAACGAGACAACTCACACACAAACAGGCCATGTCTGAAAAAGCATGCTAACACTGAACAGGATGTCCAAATATATATCATAGAATACATGATCTCATATTCATGATAGTATAGGAGTGCTGTTTTAGACGTCAGGATCCTTACTTGATCCCCCCCCCCCAAGTCCTACTCACTGTAAATGACTCTTCGAAATGAAGACACGAATATCAATGCATAGGTATATACAACGAGTGTGCATGAGGTTGATGATAAATTGCGTCTAATGCGCAGCCGTAAACGACATTCTTGTAATAAAGACATGATGGAGCTCATTCATTCATTCATTCACATGCAGCGCGTGCGTGAGTGAATGAGTGAGTGAGCACCTGTTGTCTGTCTGTCTGTCCGTCCGTCTGTCTGTCTGTCTACCGTTAGCTGCAAACTTAAAATTCTAAAATATCTCAAATATTATAGGCTAATCATGAGATCAAAGGAAACAAATAAACAAACAAACAGGCAGTGATGAACCGGTATTGTGCGTCTCGCAGTCCATGCGCAAAAGGTTGGACAATTTGTTTCAAAAAGAAAGCTGCACCTGATGGAATGAGATCTTATACCATTTTGTCATGCAGGTGAATCAGGCTACCTGAACAGGATAAAAAAAACCCCACCAACAAGAGGCGCGCGCGCGACAGTCTAGACTCGTCTACGGCTCCACGGCTGGTTGAGTACCGGCTGCGGAACACCGGGTACCGGGACAACAATCAAACCGCGCATTCTGAACCTCGACTGCTTAACGACTCGAGTTTGAGTGTGAAAGCGCGAGGACAGGATGATCAAAGGGGATGTCCCGGTCCCGGTTAGAGCAGTGACCGGCGGAAAGGAGACATGGCGCATGCAGCTGAGCAGTCCGTGATGGACTGATGACGGAAAGTGACGGATGAGTCACCGGGTCCGGACCCGCGGGATGAGATGCGGCGCGTAACTGGAAAAGTTAAAAGTTGAGCCAAGCAGCAGGATTCCTGCTGTCCACAGTGTCCTTGGGTCCGTCCGAAACCGGGCAGGACAGAGTGAGTACCGCGGGTGGGTGTTTCTCTTGTCCGGGTGCGAGCAGGGTCAGGAGCAGGGTGCAGCGGCCGGATGGAGTCGGGGTGCAGGAGCTGCAGCTGCGCGCGCCTCCGGGCCGCTCGTTCGCGCAGACAGAAAAGGGGCAGAGAGGAGGGAGACCAAGGGAAAGGCAAAGGCTCAACCCCCTCCCCGCCCCTCTTCTGCACAGCCAATAGCAGGCAAGCACTGGGCTGCGTTCCAAAAGCGTAAACCGCCACCGTACAAAAAGTCGTGTCATATATACCGTATGGCGTATGTTCTTTTCCTCGACATTGTGGCACAGCACTCGTTTTGGACTCGGTCCCGACATGCACGTGTTATTGGGTGTTCACACGGCTACTTTTACTCCGGTGTAGCCAGAGCATTTTTTAACATAGTTACTGGGAGACCAAATGGTCTCCCAGTGGCCAGATTTGGTCTCCTATGCCCCTTTTCCACCAAAGCTCCAGGGCTGGTTCGGGGCCAGTGCTTAGTTTGGAACCAGGTTTTTTGTTTCCACTGACAAAGAACTGGCTCTGGGGCCAGAAAAACCGGTTCCAGGCTAGCACCAACTCTCTGCTGGGCCAGAGGAAAGAACCGCTTACGTCAGCAGGGCGGAGTTGTTAAGACCAACAACAATAACAAGACCGCGAAAAAAATAAATATATTACGTTCATTAAAAAGCTTTTACATGTCTGAAACAAAAGAAAACTAATTATTTTGATATTAAGACCGCGAAAGATCACCATTTTTAAGCGCCGAGAAGCAGCAGCTGTACAAACACGAAGTCATCCATTATTAGGGCCCGAGCCCTACTGGGCGAAGGCCCTATTGTTCTTGTAAGAGTTCACTATTCTTCTTCTTCTTCTTCCGTCTGCTTCTTCTTCTTCTTCTTCTTCTTTATTTTTCTCCGCTGTTGGGCCATTTTCGGGGCGCTTGCCATGGGCGAAAACGGGCGAAGTTTGGCACCAGTTCCGAGAATTGCCACCGCGACTCAGAACCAAAAGCCCACACTTGGCCGGGGCTCAGGGCCTCTCTAGCGCCCCCTAAGTCATTGTGATTTTGGCCTCCCGCATTAAGGTGCCTGGTTGCCATTTAGTTTGTAGTAGTGGCATGCCATTTGGTACACATATGTTTCTCACTAGGCCGGACAAAAATGTAATGCCAATGCATTAGCCACGCCCAACAGGAAGTGAGGTAATTTCACTTTTGTGCGAAATGCATGGCCACGAACACAGCGCAACTCCTCCTAGACCGTTCATGGGAATGTCACCAAAATTGATACACATCATCTACAGACATGGCTGACTAAAGTTACTAAATACGTTTCACGTAGGACAAACCGTTCAGAAGTTATACGTCTATCAATTTTCACTTCAAAATTTTACATGCTTAAAAATTCATAACAAATCTTCTAATTGCTCAAAACTGCTCATACTTCACATGCAAATCACTCACTGGGGTTCTGACATGTTACCCAATTTCTGTGATATTTCGCCACTGGGGGCGCCATTTTTGGGCAAAAATTCCAGTCTTTCCTCAAATTTGATCAATCTTCACGGCCACCCTCTTACTACCTCCCATGTCATGTATACCACATTTTGGGAATTTTCGTCCATGGGGGGCGCTGTTTTTGGCCGACGCAATTTCTCCAAAACGGGTTTTTGGTAAATAACTCCATAATGCTTCTCCTTCACACCACTACCTTGTGATAGTACGTTGCTGTTGTAGACACTTATTTTCCCATCTCATAATCGCTCATGTACAGCATAGCGCCACCTTCTGACATGGGAAAAAACAAAAAATTTATTCTTCTAAAATCTATATCTCATCTTCTATTTTCTCAATTGTCATCAAACATCATACGCAAACTCTTCATAGCTCACCTGACATATACGCCAAATTTTGTGCACTTTCACCCCTGGGGGTGCTGGTTATGGCAGAAATGATATTGCAGCTTCTGATTTGTCAAACTTGGCAAGCAAACTCTTTACAAGACCCTTATTGGGGCGCTTGCCATGGTCGACTACGCTCGAAATTTTGCCCCTTTTTCTTGGACTGCCACCGCTACTGAGAACCATTATTATTAGGCCCCGAGCACCGTACAGTGCGAGACCCTATTGTTGCCATGTGTCCAATTCTGTGCTTTGTCGCCATTGTGGGTGTAATGTCTCTTGCCGAAGAAGCTGTGGAAGGTTTTTCGTGGGGACGCATGCCCCCGCCCCCCTTGGCCGCTGGCGCGAGGGCCCGTCGAGGCCGCTTGCGGCTTTAATTAGGGCCCGAGCCCTATGGGCGAAGGCCCTATTGTTCTTGTAAGAGTTCACTATTATTATTCTTCCGTCTTCTTTATTTTTCTCCGCTGTTGGGCCATTTTCGGGGCACTTGCCATGGGCGAAAACGCACGAAATTTGGCACCAGTTCCGAGAATTGCCACCGCTACTCAGAACCAAAAGCCCAAACTTGGCCGGGGCTCAGGGCCTCTATAGCGCCCCCTAAGTCGTTGTGATTTTGGTCTCCCGCATTAAGGTGCCTGGTTGCCATGTCGTTTGTAGTAGTGGCATGCCATTTGGTACGCATATGTATCTCACTAAGCCGGACAAAAATGTAATGCCAATGCATTAGCCACGCCCAACAGGAAGTGAGGTAATTTCACTTTTGTGCAAAATGCATGGCCACGAAGACAGCGCAACTCCTCCTAGACCGTTCATAGGAATGTCACCAAAATTGATAGACATCATCTAGAGACATGGCTGACAAAAGTTACTAAATACGTTTCACGTAGCATAAACCGTTCAGAATTTATACGTCAATCAATTTTCGATGCAAAATTTTACATGCTTAAAAATTCATAACAAATCTTCTAGTTGCTCAAAACTGCTCATACTTCACACGCACATCACTCATTGGGCTTCTGACATGTCACCCAATTTCTGTGATATTTCGCCACTGGGGGCGCTATTTTTGGGCAAAAAATCCAATCTTTCCTCAAATTTGGTCAAACTTCACGGCCACCCTCTTACTACCTCCCATGTCATGTATACCACATTTTGGGTATTTTCGTCCATGGGGGGCGCTGTTTTTGGCCGACGCAATTGCTCCAAAACGGGTTTTTGGTAAATTATTCCATAATGCTTTCCCTTCACACCACTACCTTGTGATAGTACGTTGCTGTTGTAGACACTTATTTTTCCAACTCATAATCGCTCATGTTCAGCATAGCGCCACCTACTGACATGGGAAAAACCTAAAAATTTATTCTTCAAAAATCTATATCTCATCTTCTATTTACTCAATTGTCATCAAACTTCATACGCAAACTCTTCATAGCTCACCTGACATATACGCCAAATTTTGTGCACTTTTGCCCCTGGGGGTGCTGGTTATGGCAAAAATGATATTGCAGCTTCTGATTTGTCAAACTTGGCAAGCAAACTCTTTACAAGACCCTTTTTGGGGCGCTTGCCATGGTCGACAACGCACGAAATTTGGCTCCTTTTTCTTACACTGCCACCGCTACTGAGAACCAGAAGCCCAGGTCCAGGCGGGCCTCAGGGCCTCTTTAGCGCCCCCTAAGTCGTTGTGATTTTGGCCTCCCGCATAACGGTGCCTGGTTGCCATGTCGTTTGTAGTAGTTGCATGCCATTTGGTACGCATATGTATCTCACTAAGCCGGACAAAAATGTAATGCCAATGCATTAGCCACGCCCAACAGGAAGTGAGGTAATTTCACTTTTGTGCGAAATGCATGGCCACGAAGACGGCGCAACTCCTCCTAGGCCGTTCATAGGAATGTCACCAAAATTGATAGACATCATCTACAGACATGGCTGACAAAACTTCCTAAATGCGTTTCACGTGGGATAAGCCGTTCAGAAGTTATACGTCAATCAATTTTCAATGCAAAATTTTACATGCTTAAAAATTCATAACAATTCTTCTAATTGCTCAAAACTGCTCATACTTCACACACAAATCACTCATTGGGCTTCTGACATGCTACCCAAATTCTGTGATATTTCGCCACTGGGGGCGCTATTTTTGGGCAAAAAATCCAATCTTTCCTCAAATTTGGTCAAACTTCACGGCCACCCTCTTACTACCTCCCATGTCATGTATACCCCATTTTGGGAATTTTCGTCCATGGGGGGCGCTGTTTTTGGCCGACGCAATTGCTCCAAAACGGGTTTTTGGTAAATAATTCCATAATGCTTTTCCTTCACACCACTACCTTGTGATAGTACGTTGCTGTTGTAGACACTTATTTTTCCAACTCATAATCGCTCATGTACAGCATAGCGCCACCTACTGACATGGGAAAAACCAAAACATTTTTTCTTCAAAAATCAGTATCTCATCTTCTACTTACTCAATCTTGATCAAACTTGACACGCACACTCTTAACAGGTCACCTGACATATCTCCCAAATTTTGTAAACTTTTGCCACTGGGGGCGCTGTTTTCAGGCAACATTTTATATCTCGGCTTCTGATTGGTCAAACTTGATCAAACTTGACACAACAACTCTTCATAGGTCCCTTGACATGTATACCAAATTTGGTGAACTTTCACCACTGGGGGCGCTCATTGCGCTGTATCAGTTGCAGGAGAGGTGTTTACAATCATGAGGCACCAGGAGTATGCGGTTTTGGTTGCCTTCAACAAACATGACTTGTGGGGAATGGGTAGGCAGTCGGGAGCAAGTGTTGTAGCGTTACATACAGACTAATGGATGTCTAACAGAAGACAATCCTATGTAGCTATAGCTTGGTGACTGATGAGGTAAATACATTAATTTGGTTGGGAAGCCATGGCATAAAATTTTCTGTCCATGACAACATCTCAGCGCACCGTGTACTCTGTGTCCGATTCTGTGCTTTGTCGCCATTGTGGGAGTAATGTCTCTTGCCGAAGAAGCTGTGGAAGGTATTTCGCGGGGACGCATGCCCCCGCCCCCCTTGGCCGCTGGCGCGAGGGCCCGTCGAGGCCGCTTGCGGCTTTAATTATTATTGTTGTTGTTGTTGTTGTTGCTGCTGCTTCTTCCGTGTTGTTTTTGCTTTGATATTCGCGCCAAGGTTTATGCAAACGTAGCGACGTAACTGACGTATACAACGACGTAACTGACGTATACAGCGACGTAATGACATGGCTTCCCTTAGCACCGCGAGCTATGGAAAAGCAAACTGGTTCTCAGCTGGCTCACAAGTTGAACGAGTTGTGAACCAGCACCAGCACTGACCCCGAACCAGCCCTGGAACTGATTTGGTGGAAAAGGGGTACTAGTCAATGCCAAACCAGCTTCACTGGGAGACCAAATTTTAAACCAAGTTATGTCTTATCATTTGGTTCAATCAGTTGCAATTAATTAACCAAGTACCATGTAAGTATACATTTAACAAGGAAAACGAAGATCTATGTTATAAGATATACGGTACACACAAGATCATGTTGGTTAAGAAAAACAAAACTAAAATTTGGTTACTGAGATGGCTGATGTCAGAATCCGATGTCATTACTGTGTAACTTTGAGTGTCTTTGACATAACATTTGTACTTGGTAATTGCTCTTGATAACTGTGTAGTCACTGTAGTGTGTTTGTCTGTATGGTGATTGGTGAACCACTTTGCATCACAGAATATGCCGCAGCGGTGCAGCCGCATGGACTCTGGAGCCTGTGATTGTATTGCCCAGACCAGTTGGTCTCCTAGTGGAAAATCCTTAAAAAATGCTCTGGGTGTAGCACTGGGGCTGCCCCAGTAGAGTGTTCACACGGTACGAAGTTATACCGGTGTAGCCCCTGAAAGCTGCTTAAACCGGTGCAAATCTAACCCTGCTTGGGAGGTGGTTTAAGAAATTTACTCTGGAGTAAATGCTAGTTTGCGGGGCAGCACCGATAAAAATGGGACGTCTGAATGCTACAGGGGTAGACTCGCTATGCATGAGGAGAGTTGATTACATACGGGCATTGCATAATTTGCATCCTAGTATTTTGCGCTTCCAAAATGGTGAATATCAACAACAACAGAACTGCGTGTCTTCATCCACGTTGTTTTCCCTGCGCTTGGTGATGCCACGACAACCGTCCACATGGCCATGAACGACACGAAGTCGTCGAGTTGTTGCCGAATTAATTGTAGAATGCGATGTTTTTGTGCTCTCTTGTACTTGCGCAACCTTTCCTTTCTCTCTTTTACCCTTTTACGGTGTCTGATAGACCACAATGTAGAAAGTTTGTCTGGAGAAGTATAAACCATGGTTTTTCAATATATCAATCACAAACAAGGCGGGAAAAGGAAGTACATTTTCACGCATGCGCATATTTCATTTCCGCATTATTACTATCGTATAGCACGGTCGCAAAAACTGCCGTGTGAATGCAAGTGGGGCTGCACCGGTGCTAACACGCTTCTCTCTAGTAAGCAGGTTTGTGACGTGTGAACGCTCCACAAAATTTACACCGATGTAAGATATATCGCAACAAAATACATCGGTGCAGCATCGATGCAAATATGTGCCATGTGAACACCCCTATTAACTCTGAAAGTGCGCTTTTGCAGCCTGTCACACACTTTAAAAGTCCACACAGTGAAAGAAAGCACAACTTTTATTCATCATACACTTGTGAAATTCCTCACGTGAGTAATGAGCACGCACACATACCCAGAGCAGTGGGCAGCCATGGGAGTTAGTTGCCTCGCTCAAGGGCGCCTCAGCCCAAGGCCGTCCCATATTAACCTGTCTTTGGACTGTGGGGGAAACCGGAGCACCCGGAGGAAACCTCCCACGCAGACACGGGGAGAACATGCAAACTCCACACAGAAAGGCTCTCGTCGGCTGCTGGGTTCGAACCCAGACCTTCTTGCTGTGAGGCGACAGTGGTAAAGGACAAGAATGATCCACCCACCAGATCATCTCAGGTCTATTTCCATTGATGGATGGGATAGAAAGTGGCTGAAAAATTGTGCAGGTGGGTTAATTGTATACCTCCAAAGTGCACTTAATGTAGTAATGAACTTCTAACTTCTAAGCATCACGACACCACCGTGCTGCTTGTCCACTTTATTAGAAGTTCATTACTACATTAAGTGCACTTTGGAGGTATACAATTAACCCACCTGCACAATTTTTCAGCCACTTTCTATCCCATCCATCAATGGAAATAGACCTGAGATGATCTGGTGCACATGTGCACAGAAGGAAAAGCACGTGCTACACCTTTCCATACTCAGCTCACTATTTTGTAGATACTCAGTGCACTTTATTCTCTCTCTCTCTCTCTCTCAATATATATTTGGCATATCACTACAGTGACATGGCTGCTCTTCCTGTTTCTAGGGAAGGATTACAGAAGTGGTTTCCCGTTGCCTTCTACTGAATTATTTATAGAGGTTTTCTCCTCTCAACCATTCACACCTATGGGTAATTTAGAGTAGCCAAACAACATGTCTTTGGACTGTGTAGGAAACCCATGCAGACATGGGAAGAACATACAAACTCCACACAGAAAGGCCTCCCGTCGGCCATGAGGCTCAAACCCAGGACCTTTTTGCTGTGAGGCGACAGTGCTAACCACTACGCCACTGTGCTGCTTGTCCACTTTTTTAGAAGTTCATTACTACATTAAGTGCACTTTGGAGGTATACAATTAACCCATCTGCACAATTTTTCAGCCTCTTTCTATCCCATCCATCAATGGAAATAGACCTGAGATGATCTGGTGGGTGGATCATTCTTAAACAGTAATCCTGTCGGCGAGGTATTAAACAGTAATAGTCGGTGAGGTCACAAAGGACCCCAGGGTAACTTCTAAGCAACTGAAGGCCTCTCTTACATTGGCTAATGTTAATGTTCATGAGTCCACCATCAGGAGAACACTGAACAACAATGGTGTGCATGGCAGGGTTGCAAGGAAAAAGACACTGCTGTCCAAAAAGAACATTGCTGCTTGTCTGCAGTTTGCTAAAGATCATGTGGACAAGCCAGAAGGCTATTGGAAAAATGTTTTGTGGATGGATGAGACCAAAATAGAACTTTTTGTTTTAAATGAGAAGCATTATGCTTGGAGAAAGGAAAACACTGCATTCCAGCATAAGAACCTTATCCCATCTGTGAAACATGGTGGTGGTAGTATCATGGTTTGGACCTGTTTTGCTGCCTCTGGGCCAGGACGGCTTGCCATCATTGATGGAACAATGAATTCTGAATTATACCAGCGAATTCTAAAGAAAAATGTCAGGACATCTGTCCATGAACTGAATAATTGTAGGTAGACAATTAACCCACCTGCACAATTTTTCAGCCACCTTCTACCCCATCCATCAATGGAAATAGACCTGAGCTGATCTGGTGGGTGGATCATTCTTAATCAGCAATCCTGATACGGTATGTGCTGTGCTCGTATGAGTGTATCAGGTGCAGAAGTATGCTCTGTTTTAACACTCAACACATAAGGCCTCAGCAGACTTCATGCAGAGACGACGTTCGACTGAACTGCATCGACAATATGGTATAAATGTGGCGTGATCAGACATCACATAGAGGTTTTACTCGCTCATGTTTGACAAAGCAGCTGGCAAACTCCACGAATGAACACTCTATACGACAAAGCCTGTGACTGGAGCATTTTTAGTCAACGCCAATACAAAACTGCAGAGAGTGTACAAGCTTGGAAGCTTGTGAAAGTGACAAAGTGCACCCAGCGTACTCTGAACCCTCTCACAAGTATGATAAAGCCGGGGTCTTTACGAGGTCCTTGTGTACATTTAGACATTTTATTCCTTGCGGAATCTGTGTAAATCATTATCTGAATCTGACTACATTACTGTTGGCCGGATATTCTTGGCTAGTAGACTATTTTCAACCCAGTAGTGACATTGAGGTGTTTAAAAATGCACTAAGATGAATTCATTCATTCATCTATCTTCATATCCACTTTATCCTGTTCACGGTCACGGTGGATCTCGAGAACACTGTGTGCAAAGCAGAAATACACCCTGGAAGATGAGATGCCAGTCTATTGCAGGGCACCACACACACATACACACTAGGGACAAGCTTTTGGTCTACCTTCTAGCATGTTTTAGAGCCTGGAGGAAACCTACATCAACACCAGGAAAACATGTAAAGATCCACACAGGTGCCAAGATGGCATTTCCAAATAATATCTGGTTAGTGACGGTCCCTTTACTTTGATAGACAGGGCAAAGGCAGGCTGATAAATTGTGCAAAAACATCAGATGGTCTACAGTAGTGCACCTATATGCTATGTCTATGTGATATAAGGGGCAATTAATGTTGGTATAAAACAGACGTGCCTAATTAAGTAGCAACTGAGTGAATATAGGAGATCAATATGAAGAAGCCAATATATGCTAGAGCGGTTGAGAGAAAGACAGATATCTCCACTGAGAAGAAAAAAACCCACTGCAGGGCAGAATGGATCCCCTCCCCCTCCTTGGCACATTCCACAATGTTTCCTTGCGCCCCGTGTCCCTCTGTGCCCGGAGTTGCTAGGTGCTGAAAAGTTCAGCTCAAGCTCTCATACGTCTAATATCATCTCCGACTTTAGCGTGGATGATGGACAACGCTAAATGGGTGCCGCACTAAATATACTCAATACTCTAAATCCTAAATAACCTTATGGAAAAGTATAATCTATATTTGACATGTTAGTAATAAGTGATCATATGAAAGACACGTGAAGGTGAATTCAAATAAACCTAACATGTAAAATGAACATGTGGAAAAGAATTGATCATTTGTCGAAAAACATGTAACACATGCAGCACAAGCAAAATGTTCACATGTGACAAATGTGTGAAACGTAACACATGAAGGGTCTAAGAACGTATTTTCACGGGTTCATTTTCACTGTGCAATTATATAGATTAAATATCGATATAATTAGCATTTTGAAGAAAGGCGGTATGGAAAAGCAGAGGCGGTGCAGGTCCATATGGAGAGGTTTAATTATTTTCTCCAGACATTTGAAGCAAATGTCAAATGATGTCACCCTTCTATCTGCCTCCTCCTGTCTGGTAGTTCTGGTCTCATGCCAGCTCAAAGTAATTGTTTGGACTCATAAAGGGAATCGTGGAGGAGGCCATGTTGGCTTTATTAGTCAGTTTTACAGAAAGAAAATTTTCTCAATGAGTCTGCACAAGGATTCTGTCAGCATAATCACAGGGGTCAGTCATTTAGTAATTTCACATCCTGTTGACGAGGAGAAAAATATCCGCTGTTCAGTTTTGTACTCAGGTCTGCTTCAGGTGAGGAGCATCATTAGGACTCAGTTAGGACCAGTGGGCTGCCCTGAGGCTGGAAGACTGAGTTGGAGTGTGTTTGTGTATGTAAATATAACAGCATCTCTCTCTCTCTCTCTCACACACACACACACACACACACACACACACACACACACACACACACACACTAAGGATGTCTCTGGGGGCCCTTGGCAACTCAGACTTGACCATTCATTGCATTGGAAATGATGTCGCCTGCTCTTCCTGACCATGAAAAGGAACTACTGCAGAACGCTGAGGGAAATGTCTGGCGATTTAACCTCACACACATAGCACTGGATGAAAACCAGCTTATAGAGCAAATAGAAGCACACTAAAGGGCATTACACTTCAAGGAAAAATCCAATTTGTACAAGTTCCCACTAGGAGTGTGAAAGGACCGGACGAACTGAATCAGTGAATCAATTTAAAAGCAATGATTGAAATGAATAATCATAATTAATTATAAATCTATGATGAATGTATTTGATTATTAAAAGATGAGTGTCAAAAAAGAAAAACAGAGATCTGGTGTGTAAAAATAATTCATATTTTTGAAACTGATGTGTAAATAGGTTAGCCAGTTGTCTGTGAAGATTCTCAGTCATCCAGGTCATAGTAAACTGGGTGGTAAAAGAGAGCAACTGGACTTGCTTGAAGATTCTTGAAGACGTTTCACCTCTCATCCGAAAGGCTTCTTCAGTTGCTCTCTTTTACCACCCACGGTTAGCCAGTTGATTTACCTGTAACTCTGATACTTAATATATTCATCTCATCTCATCTCATTATCTCTAGCCGCTTTATCCTTCTACAGGGTCGCAGGCAAGCTGGAGTCTATCCCAGCTGACTACGGGCGAAAGGCGGGGTACACCCTGGACAAGTCGCCAGGCCAACACAGGGCTGACACATAGACACAGACAACCATTCACACTCACATTCACACCTACGGTCAATTTAGAGTCACCAGTTAACCTAACCTGCATGTCTTTGGACTGTGGGGGAAACCGGAGCACCCGGAGGAAACCCACGCGGACACGGGGAGAACATGCAAACTCCGCACAGAAAGGCCCTTGCCGGCCCTGGGGCTCGAACCCAGGACCTTCTTGCTGTGAGGCGACAGCGCTAACCACTACACCACCGTGCCGCCCACTTAATATATTATTTCTTTAAAGATATTTTTTTGGGCTTTTTGCACCTTTATTGGATAGGACAGTGTAGAGACAGGAAATGAGCGGGAGAGAGAGACGGGGAGGGATCGGGAAATGACCTCGGGCCGGAATCGAACCTGGGTCCCCGGATTTATGGTATGGCGCCTTATCCACCTGAGCCACGACACCCCCGTTAATATGTTATTTCTGTAAGTCATAATAATTAACAGTAGGCCTACAAAGATGGTCACATATAAATCCCAGATGATTAACTTAAATCATAGCACGGTAGATTCAGTGAAGTGTTTTCTGATGAATTGAAACTGAAATATCGTATTGTATCATATCGTATATTATTATACATATAGGACACTTTTTCAGTGGAATCTTCTTCTTTTTTTGGCTGCTCCCGATTAGGGGTCGCCACAGCTGATCTTTCGTCTCCATTGCTCCCTGTCTTCCGAATCCTTCTCTACCACACCTGCCACTTTCATGTCCTCTCTCACCACATCCATGTATCTCCTCTTTGGCCTTCCTCGTTTTCGTGTGCCTGGCAGCTCCATCCTCAACATTCTCCTTCCAACATGCTCTGCATCTCTTCTCAGGATGTGCCCGTACCATGTCCGTCTCATCTCTCTTAGCTTAATTCCCAAGCTCTCCACATGTGCTGTCCCTCTGATGTGCTCGTTCCTTATCCTGTCCAACCTCCCATCGCAAACCTTAACATCCTCAACTCCGCCACCTCCAACTTTGCCTCCTGCCTCTTCATTAAGGGTACGGTCTCCAATCCATACATCACAGCTGGTCTTATACATCTTACCTTTCACTTTTGCTGGGACTTTCCTATCACAAATGACTCCTGAAATCCTTCTCCAGCTGCTCCACCCTGCCTGCACTCTCTTTCTCACCTCACTATCGCAGCCCCCATTTTCCTGCACAGTTGACCCCAGGTACTTGAATTCACCAACTTTCTTTACGTCTATTCCTTGCATCTTCACTACACTCTCATCCCATTCTGATTTTAAATCCAGCCACTGAGGGTGCATAAGCGTACTCTTGGTGCTGGTTCCAAGCCCAGATAAATTGGAGAGGGTTGCGTCAAGAAGAGCATCCGGCGTAAAACTGTGCCAAATCTAACAAGCAGATTGAAAATACCATACTGGATCGGTCGGGGCCCGGGTTAACAACGGCAGCCTCCGGTACTGTTGGTCAACAGGGTGCTGGTGGAAAGTATGCTACTGTTGCGCCAAAACGGAGAAGGAAAAAGAGAGGGGGAGGCATGTTCGGAGAGAGCATGAAAGATGGAAGGGAAGGAGCATAGAATTGAGGGTAGGAACACCAAATGTGGGAACATTGACTGGCAGAGCAAGAGAGTTAGCAGGTATGATGGAAATTCAATGGAATAAAAACATGTATTCTATTCCCTTCTAGCGGGTTCCATTCATTTGGTTTGATTGCATGCAATATTGTTAGCATATTGTTTATCCTATGCGTATTACGTCACCCTACCCAATGGAGAATGAGCATTGAATAGTGTTTACGATATTGCGTGGTTTTCAAGACAACATGACGTCACATGTCGGAGATGTAAAACTTCCACGCTAGTGAGTAACTGTGACAATTTGTAAACAAACATGGCCACCAGGTTTGCTTCATTAAATACGGAAGATTTTGAGAGAATTTTGAAAGAGAAAGATGCACTGAACACCCGAAAGGAATGTATAATAATAATAATAATAATAATAATAATAATAATAATAATGACTGGCTTTTTTCATGGTATATCAGATATATTTCATTCAGCTAGCATGATATTGTCTTTGACTCGTTCGATATCATGCTAGCTGAATGGAATATATCTGATATACCACTCAACACCAGCCAATATTATTTAAAGCTAGACAACCTTTCGATTTCATAAAATCAGTGAAATTTAATTCCCTCTGAAATTTGGTCATTGTGATATACGTATAAGTGTAATATCTCACAAAATATCAGGCCATTCTGTGGCTGGGATGTTATTTAATTTGAGGGGATTCACGAGCAGATAATGTGCATGAAATCGCTCGCTTCAAGCAGTCAAGCAGACAGAAGAAGGCTGTGCGCACATGCGCAGGTTTACCTTGACTGTGCACTGACAGTTACATCATTCTGTCGCTAAATGAACAGCTGATCACACTGAGGTGCTCGCTGACCGCCGATATTTATTAGTTTGGGCCTGCGTTTCCTTTCCTTCGCAACATAACGCCTTTTCTTCTTGCTTTCCGTTACTGTAGTCGGTCTTTTACGTTTCATTCGCACACTCACGTCCTCCATTTTTCTCTCCTGTTTCAAATTTGTATCCCACAATGCCTTGCGCAAACAGGGAAAACCCACCATGTAATGCATGACATAGTATCTTGAATTGGTTCATGGTGAAGCAGGAAAAAATAGCAAAGAATTTAGGGGCACGTGGCCCTAAATTCATTAATTGTTCTGTTAGAAAAAAGAACCTCATAAAATTGGAAGTCTGTGATTTGAATTCAGTAGCTTTCGGTTCACTAAACAAAAATAACTGGGTGTCAGGGAAAATTCTTTTTATGACCTACACTTGAAAAATCTGAAAGGCAGTCTACCTTTAAATATCTTATGGAAGCCTGACGTTTACACCCCTAGTTCTTAGTAACCTTAATTACAGTCAAGAAACATATGTTGGCCAACGTCTCTGCTGAAAATTCAAAAATCCAACAAACATCTGACATCACCATCCACTTACGCTACACTGAAGGCAATTTTTCAAGAAAATAACACAACAGTAAAGCAATTACTGAACAAAATCTAAAAAAAAAATTCAACAATTTAGTCAGATAAAAATAAAATTGGAATACAATTTACCAGCTGCCCAAGATGGTCTACCAGTTTGTTAGTTAGTAAGACCAAGCTGGATTTTTCAGCAGGGGGGTTAGTCAATATGTAATCAAAGTCTCTCTCACTCTAAATCTTTTCTATAAATATCTGCCATAGTCCTGCAGTTCTTCAGAGATGACACACAGACTCACTGACGTGGTTTAGGAAGCAATGTGACTTAGTGTAATCTATAAACATGACAAAACTTCACCATGAAGCTGAAGCCTGGAGTGTTATTGGTTGCAGTCATCTTGACAGCCCAGTGTTTGAAGGCAGAACTTCCTGAAAGTTGGACATTATATGGATTAAAAGAGAGTTCTACATTGCACTTTAATTTGTACATATTGTTTGTATTATATCTGAAATTTCTCATTCGCATCTCATTATCTCTAGCCGCTTTATCCTTCTACAGGGTCGCAGGCAAGCTGGAGCCTATCCCAGCTGACTACGGGTGAAAGGCGGGGTACACCCTGGACAAGTCGCCAGGTCATCACAGGGCTGACACATAGACACAGACAACCATTCACACTCACATTCACACCTACGCTCAATTTAGAGTCACCAGTTAACCTAACCTGCATGTCTTTGGACTGTGGGGGAAACCGGAGCACCCGGAGGAAACCCATGTGGACACAGGGAGAACATGCAAACTCCGCACAGAAAGGCCTTCGTCGGCCACAGGGCTCGAACCCGGACCTTCTTGCTGTGAGGCGACAGCACTAACCACTACACCACCGTGCCGCCCTATCTGAAATTTTTTAAAAATTATTTCTTGAAGAATGAAAGTGCACAGTTTAACCATGTAATTTAATATAGCAAGATTTGGGCTTGGATTTACTTTATTTAAAAGATTTTAGATATTATAAACTTTGCTTTCTTGTTTGCTATGTTACCCTTGCAACTCATTGTAGCATTGTAACTAATCCTTGGCTTATTTGCACAGGACTGTACATTTGGGCTAAGTGAAAAAAAAAGAAGTTTAAATTCAATTATTCTTTTAATAATGAATGCATATACTGTAATATAAACCCAGCTAATCCATTATATTGGTAATATAATTGACATTTAGAATTGAAAGCATTTTTCCCCAAGCAAAAGTATGCCTTTATTATCTCATCTCATTATCTCTAGCCGCTTTATCCTTCTACAGGGTCGCAGGCAAGCTGGAGTCTATCCCAGCTGACTACGGGCGAAAGGCGGGGTACACCCTGGACAAGTCGCCAGGTCATCACAGGGCTGACACATAGACACAGGCAACCATTCACACTCACATTCACACCTACGGTCAATTTAGAGTCACCAGTTAACCTAACCTGCATGTCTTTGGACTGTGGGGGAAACCGGAGCACCCGGAGGAAACCCACGCGGACACGGGGAGAACATGCAAACTCCACACAGAAAGGCCCTCGCCGGCCACGGGGCTCGAACCCGGACCTTCTTGCTGTGAGGCGACAGCGCTAACCACTACACCACCGTGCCGCCTGCCTTTATTATATTACAGTAATTCTTTTATTAGCGATTAATTTGGAATGACAAAAAAATCATCAATCTCATGCCATTTTATGACCAAGATCAAATGTAAAGATTTGATCAGCCAATCAGTTTTGTTAGCATTTAATATTTTAGTGTTTCTAGTCACTCAGTCACATCATTTGTGGTCACTAATTAAAATTATATGCCCAGGTAGTAAGAATTTAAGAGTGAAATATAGCAATGGGGCGGCACGGTGGTGTAGTGGTTAGCACTGTTGCCTCACAGCAAGAAAGTTCTGTGTTCAAGCTCAGTGTCTGATGAGGGCCTTTCTGTGCGGAGTTTGCATGTTCTCCCTGTGTGTGGGTTTCCTCCGGGTGCTCCGGTTTCCTCCACAGTCCAAAGACATGCAGGTTAGGTTAACTGGTGACTCTAAATTGACCGTAGGTGTGAATGTGAGTGTGAATGGTTGTTTGTCTCCATGTGTCAACCCTGTGATGACTTGGCGACTTGTCCAGGGTGTACCCCGCCTTTCGCCCGTAGTCAGCTGGGATAGGCTCCAGCTTGCCTGCAACCCTGCACAGGATAAGCGGTTACGGATAATGGATGGATGGATGGAATATAGCAATGTCTCGGATCTGTTCACTCTGATGTGTGTTATGAAATTATACCTGTGTGCTTCCATACGTCAGAATATCTCAGTCAATCCCATGTAGCTTTATTTGGGATGTTGCATGACCCACCTAATCCTTAGACATACAGTGAACTGAATGAAATTCTCCACAGAGCTGAAGTGAAAAAAAAAGTGGAAAAAGTAAAAAAAAAAAAAAAAAATTCCAATAATGTATGAATGTCTGGCACACTAAAACTGTGCTCATATTCAACAAAATCAAAACACAAGAGCAGATGTAATGTGTGTGTGAGCTTAATCAAATTTGTGATTTGAATTGTAGTGCTTTCTTTTACAATATCTTCGTAATGTAATTTGTAATATACAATATGTTAATATTCAGTGGTGTGAGATGGCAGTGAGAGTGAAACCAGGAAGTGTCATCCTTACCGTCTGTCTGAAATAGCCAAAGTAACCGGATCCTCGAATGAAACCATGGCATGTTGGAAGAACTGAGAAAATAGCAAGGGAATGGTTTAAGGCCCAAATAGAAATGGAAGAAGGTGATGTTAGAGAAGGAAGCTGAATGGAAAAATCCAGATAAAACATTACCATGTATCATGATTTCAATCTAGTCCTTAACAAACCTTATTTAACCATACCCTTAACTATATTTTGCAATAAGTACCAGAAATAAATAATGCTTTCATAAGGATGAACTAATGCGTGCAGTAATCAGGAAATAATGAAGTGTATACGAAGTGTAACAGCTTCTGAATCAGATATAAACTGACATTAATAACGGTAATAATGAAATATTAACATCTTGTGAACACATTCTGTAATTAATACACTGATATGAAGTATTAATAAAGATCATTTATACAGGGTGATAAAAAAAAATCACAAGGAGGTTAGGTAAACTTCAGAAATGGTACTAAAAAAATTCACAAATGACCACAGTATATGTGAAATATGTTATCAGTAAGTAAGGACGTTATTTTGAATCACCCTTTTGAATTACGAAGAGTGTGGAGACTGTTATAGACTGTAAGTTTTGTCAAGTTCAGACCATTTTGTATTTGTCTTTTCTTGCATTTCCAATTTCTGGTCAGGGTTGCGTTATACCTGGAGCCTATGCCAGGAACACTGGGCATAAGGTGAAATACACCCTAGATGGGATGCCAGTCCACTGCTTGGCACTATGCACATATAGTGGGCGGCACGGTGGTGTAGTGGTTAGAACTGTTGTCTCACAGCAAGAAGGTTTTTGGTTCGAGCCCAGTGGCTGACGGGGCCTTTCTGTGTGGAGTTTGCATGTTCTCCCCGTGTCTGCGTGGGGTTCCTCTGGGTGCTCCGGTTTCCCCCACAGTCCAAAGACATGCAGTTAGGTTAACACGGGGCGGCCTTGGGTTGAGGTTGGGCTGAAGTGCCCTTGAGTAAAGCACCTAACCCCCAACTGCTCCCCGGGGCGCTGTAGCATAGCTGCCCACTGCTCTGGGTATGTGTGTGTGCTCATTGCTCACTTGTGTGTGCCTGTGTGTGTTCACTGCTTCAGATGGGTTAAATGCAGAGGTTAAATTTCACTGTGTGCTTGAGTGTATGTGAGTGTACAAATAAAGGCTTTTTCACGTCTTCTTCTTCATATATATTCACATACAGTACTTATTCACACCTAGGAGAAATTAAATGTAGACAGTCCACCAACCAGCATGGTTTTAGGAGGTGGGAGGAAACGAGAACGTGTGAAAATCCACATAAACAGTACCTGAGCTCTGGATCCTTGGTCAGAACCAATGTCCATGTGGTGGCAACATTACTGGATGAACCAACATCCTTCCATCCATTATCTGTAGCCGCTTATCCTGTTCTACAGGGTCACAGGCAAGCTGGAGCCTATCCCAGCTGACTATGGGCGAGAGGTGGGGTACACCCTGGACAAGTCGGCAGGTCATCACAGGGCTGACACACAGAGACAAACAACCATTCACACTCACATTCACACCTACAGGGGCGGCACGGTGGTGTAGTGGTTAGCACTGTCGCCTCACAGCAAGAAGGTCCAGGTTTGAGCCCCGTGGCCGGCGAGGGCCTTTCTGTGCGGAGTTTGCATGTTCTCCCCGTGTCCGCGTGGGTTTCCTCCGGGTGCTCCGGTTTCCCCCACAGTCCAAAGACATGCAGGTTAGGCTAATTGGTGACTCTAAATTGACCGTAGGTGTGAATGTGAGTGTGAATGGTTGTCTGTGTCTATGTGTCAGCCCTGTGATGACCTGGCGACTTGTCCAGGGTGTACCCCGCCTTTCGCCCGTAGTCAGCTGGGATAGGCTCCAGCTTGCCTGCGACCCTGTAGAACAGGATAAAGCGACTAGAAATAATGAGATGAAATGAGATTCACACCTACGGTCAATTTAGAGCCACCAATTAGCCTATCCTGTTCTACAGGGTCACAGGCAAGCTGGAGCCTATCCCAGCTGACTATGGGCAAGAGGTGGGGTACCATCAATGAGAACATGCAAACTCTACACAGAAAGGCCCTCGTCGGCCGCTGGGCTTGAACCCAGGACCTTCTTGCTGTGAGGCGACCGTGCTAACCACTACACCACCATGCCGCCCCATGAACCAACATGTTGACCACAAATGAAATAAACGTATTGTTAAAATATTTCATGAATCTGTGTAATGAATCATTTGCTTATATACGTACAGTGTTCTAAAATCGCCACTACACACAACTCTGCGTTTGGCTTTAACAGCTACTCTCATAAGGATATGCTATAGTCCAGCGTTTTTCAGTCACGGCACCCTTCAGAAGTATGCAAATTCTCAAGGCACCCCCATATAAAATATACGCAGTCACGCTGACCACACGCTGACCCTGGCAGTGATGTTGTGACATAGGAAAGGGGGCCATGAGACAAATTTTGATGATGCATGAGGCGGCGATGATCTGCATTAGTGTACCTATCGTTTTTTGGAATTTTAATTCATTTTATTTATTTCAATGTTAGAATATATAATTTTTTGATGGCACCCCTAACGAAGCCAGACGGCACCCCAGGGTGCCGCGGCACCCCGGTTGAGAAAGGCTACTATGGTCTTTAGCATGTGCTTCAGTGGCTCATGTGAGATCATCACAGATTTGTATTTGATTATGTTGTCTCAAAGTAAAAATAAATGCAAATTGCCCCAACTTGAAAAGCTTAATATTTGGGTTATTCCAAATTCTATACAAAAAGACCATTAATAATATACACTCACTGGCCACTTTAATAGTAACTTGTTCTTGATTCTAAGATTCTTGTTCTTGGTTGGCAGGAGTAGAACCCAATGTGATCTTTTGCTGTTGCATGCTGGGATGCTTTTCTGCTCACCACAGTTGTAAAGAGTTGCTATGAGTTACTATATCCTTCCTGACATCTCAAACCAATCTGGCCATTTTCCTCTGATCTCTCTTATCAACAAGACGTTTCCACCCACAGAACTGTCGCTCACTCAGTGTTTTTTGTTTTTCGCACCATTCTGTGTCAACTCTAGTCTATCTGGAACCAACACCCATTCCACAGTGAAAGTCACACTTTGAGATCACGATTTTTCCCGCTCTGATGTTTGAAGTGAACATTAATTGAAGCTCTTGGTTTGTATCCGCATGATTTGATGCATTGTGCTGCTGTCGAGGGATCGACTGATTAACTGCTTAAAACCACAGGTGGATGGGTATTCCTAATAAAGTGGCCAGTGAGTGTAAATTATGTGTATTAATATTGCAAGTCATAGTATTACTTGACAGAGCATGTTAACACAATGCTAATGACACTTCTCTAATTTTATATCATCGTGGCTGTTTATATTTGACTCAGAGCCTGGTAATGTAAATGCATCCTTATTTCCTGATGCATGCATGTAATTCATTAGTTCATCATTATGAACATATTAGCTATGTGTTTGCTTATCTGAGGACCTTGTACAGTAGTAAAGTGTTACTACAAACCCTAAACATAGTCCGAGACAGAGAAAAGAAGCCCCCTGACTGATCTGAGTCAGACACGGTATGGAAGGTAGGTTTAGACTCAGCACCTCTTTGATGACTGCGAGTTGATGTACCTGTGTGTGTGTGTGTGTGTGTGTGTGTGTGTGTGTGTGTGTGTGTGTGTGAGGAAAACGAGGCGGAGGAATGAGCACTGTGCCGATCCAACATCCACAACAAAAAGAGTGAGGAGAAAAACGTGAACGTCATCTGGTCTAAAGCGGGACACCGTGGCAGAATTTTGCACTCAGCTCTCTATCTGGCGCTTCAGCATAGGACCACAAAGAGACGTGGAATCAACCAGGATTTAGACAACAAAAAGCGTACAGCCACCCTGCTGCTCTCTTTCTCACACACGCACACACACAGGTAGTGAAATACATGCACACACTTAGACAAACACATTCCAGAGTTACTGATTCAGCAACTGAAACATTTCTGGTGAAAAGGCATACACACCAGTATTATATATACAAACACACATACAAAGAATAAGCACACCATCATAAATAACTGCATAATAAGATTAAATAAGACATGCTGTCCAACGTTCAATTCACACACACACACACACACACAGATATATTCCTGCAGCATGGCTGAACACCACAAAGCACTTAATTTACTTGAAAGGTTCGCTAATATGGGTACTTTTTTTTTTTGGTCTCACCTGTTGCCATGTGAAATTTGCACGTAAGAATTTTACTGAGAGATTACAGTTTCTAATCTCAGCCTTAGCTGCTCCTTCTTTGGCCTAGAAGAGCTTTCATGGGGCAGGGACATAGATATGAAGTTCACATAATCATTAACCAGGGATGAGCAAAAAATACTTCGAAATATACGCTTACACATACAAAACACGACAACTGTTACTAAAACGCTATTAATATAAAATACTGTGTTCGTTCGTTCTCGTTATCTCTAGCCGCTTTATCCTTCTACAGGGTCGCAGGCGAGCTGGAACCTATCCCAGCTGACTACGGGCGAAAGGCGGGGTACACCCTGGACAAGTCGCCAGGTCATCACAGGGCTGACACATAGACACAGACAACCATTCACACTCACATTCACACCTACGGTCAATTTAGAGTCACCAGTTAACCTAACCTGCATGTCTTTGGACTGTGGGGGAAACCGGAGCACCCGGAGGAAACCCACGCAGACACGGGGAGAACATGCAAACTCCACACAGAAAGGCCCTCGCCGGCCATGGGGCTCGAACCCAGGACCTTCTTGCTGTGAGGCGACAGAGCTAACCACCCCTTACGAAAATTAACCATGGTTTTACTATGAAAACTAACCATGGTTTTACCATGGTTTATAGTTATGCATGGTTTTCATGGTTTTTTGGGTAACCATGAAAACCATGGTTCATGACTATGGTTTAACCATGATTTAACCATGGTTTCACGATGGTATAATCTTTGCCATAAACCATGTTTTTTTTTTTTCAACCAAACCATGCTTTTTAAACCATGGTTTTCTTATTCAAGTTTCAAAAGTAGGCTACAATAATTCACACAGGAAACAATAATAAATAGCCTAATTGTATCCACAAACGTAAAAAACCCACTTAAATGACTTCATGCTTCCATCTGGATAAACCACAGTAATGCTATGGTTGGTTCATAGTACTTAGAATCACCATGAAATACCATAGTAGATCCATGGTTACTACATAAAAACCATGATAAAACCATAGTAAACCATGGTAGATTTTATTAAGGGTCTACACCACCGTGCCGCCCTAAAATACTGTGTTTTGTATTTTAAAAATACACATTCTGTTTTACATGAAGGATGTGATAGCACTTCAGTTGATAAAGCTAGCAATAGCATTCCAGAGGATATTCAATGCTAACACGAATGTTAGAAACCATACTGATGGTCTGCATTAAATTGTGAAGGGTCAGTCAGTCAAAGATTGACTGTGCCACAAAGGTTAACTTACTGTTCATTTCTTCACCAAAAGCTTAACATCCTGTTACTACAACAGCGGTAGTAAAAGTACTCAAATTCTTTTACCTTAGTGAGGCCCTGCCTTGAATATGCATGTAATTTATGGTCACCATACACAGTAAACCACAAAGCTCGAATAGAGAACATTCAGAGACGTGCAACTAAGTTTATTCTAAATTACCCTCCCTCTGATGTCTGCTACGCAGAAAGACTTAAATCTCTGAAACTTTTACCGTTAGAACACAGGCGTGAGATTGATACCGTTTTACAAGATTCGGTCTAGCACTATTATTGCAAATTTTTCAGCTTACTAATTCCTGCTACATCTTGCTATTCCACCCGGAATTTTGATGCTGCTAACTACCGTCCTCTTTCCAGTCATAAATAGAACTACTTTCGGGAATCCTATTTCCCAAGAATTGTTAAACTATGGAACAGCCTTTCTTCAAATATTAAGAACGCAACCAGTCTAACTGTATTTAAGAGTCGACTTCATATTTTATACTTTGAAAAGCTACCGACGTACCGGCCACCATAATCAGTTATCTATTTTATTAAAGGTCCCATGGCATTAAATTTTCACTTTCTGAGGTTTTTTAACGTTAAAATGAGTTCCTCTGACCTTCTTAAGTCACCCCAGTGGCTAGAAATTTCATAATGTGTAAACCAAACTATGCCCAATATTTGAGAATGGCGCGTCAAAACGGCGCGTTGAGAAGCTCTTCCCTTGCCGACGTCAGCAAGGGAGATGATCCCCACGCCCCCCCCTCTGGATTCCCACCCACCGTATGGATTGCCCGCCCAGTTGTAGTGAGGAGACCATAGAGGACACAACAACATGGCATCACCTAAGCGAGCGAAACATGGAAGTTGCGCTGTACATGGATGTGACAACACAGAAAGGAGTCTGTTTTTACT
Source organism: Neoarius graeffei (assembly GCF_027579695.1). NCBI lineage: Eukaryota > Metazoa > Chordata > Actinopteri > Siluriformes > Ariidae > Neoarius > Neoarius graeffei. Next base: position 69,268,100 of record NC_083578.1, read on the forward strand.
GCCAACGGGAGAGCCCCTGAAGACGCAGTGGCTTAATTTTATTTACTTCAATAATACGCCGTCGAGTCTACCTAAGACGGTGTATGTTTGTCGGAAGCATTTTCCTGATGAATGTTTCCACAACTTGGGACAGTACAGGGCAGGTTTTGCACATCAACTGTTACTGAAGCCTGGGTCTGTGCCAAGCATCCCTGCCGCATCAGCCTCAAACACCGAACAAGTAAGTGTATAACTGGTCGTTTTGCCGTGTTTTAAAATCGGTGCCACGTTAGCCTTGCAATGGCTACATTAGCTGTGCAGCTAACCACTTCCTGCAGTTAGCCAGGTACTCTGCGCTACAAAACCAAAAAGCATGCAGCATGCTCTGTTATAATAGCCAATCAAGACAGTTTTTACAAAGACACCCACATTCTTTTTTTAAGTCACTCGTTCATTTTATTTGTTTGTTTGTTCAGTAAAAACCCAAACATTTGTTGAATTTATTTTATTTCCTCGCGTCGCACCTTAATGATGTCAGCGCGCGGTATTTTTCCCTTCGTGGTTTGTTCCTTCTCTCTCGCCATAGTAAGACACCCACATCCGCTTGTTCTGACCCACTGGAGGTAGCGTCACAGTGCTGTTAGCCAATCAGAGGTAACACGTTTACATGTCATGAATATTAATGATAAGACCCGCCCCCACCCTCTACCCTTCCCTGCCTCCTGCTTCTCATTAGCAAAACGACGCACTGGGAAAAGCGCTGAAATGGGGCTTTCTCCCAGGAGGCTATATCTACGTGCCGAGGGTTCATTTCGAGAAAGGCTGCGGATATAACATCCGGAAACCTCCACGAGCCCGTTTAAAGCATCAACAAACCACCATGCCATGGGTCCTTTAATAATAGGACATTAGAAACTGTTTTTTTCTTTCATCATTGTTTAAGCATTGTATACATAATTTGCTGATATATTTTCATAGTTTATCAGCAACAATATTTTTACGTTTTTGCATTTGCGTAAGGGAAAATTGTCAATTGGGACTATCCGTACTGTAATTTTCGCCTGTCAATCAGCTTTGTATGGATTTATGATGAACTCTATTAAACTAAACTAAAGTCAAAGTGCAGTTATTTATCGAAATACATAAACAGTAGAAGTTGAAGTATAGCTTCATGTTAAAGTAGAAAAGTATGCATTTTATAAACTATAAGTTTACTGAAAGTATGAAAGTAAAAGTACAAGAAAGCTTTACGAAAGAAAAAGTCTGAAATCACACAGTAATTTCAGTAAATAAATTAGCACGCCTTTTACCAAGGAGCTGACATTTGCTAAGGCTAGCTAACAACAGCTGTATTGCTAATCTCTCAAATCTGAGCTAGCATGATAATACTATCTAGAGAAAAATACTAAGTGTATGGAGCAGCAGATAGATTACAGTGATAATTAGGGTAATTATGGCTAATTTTCACTGGCATATCAATTAAAGTTTAGATTTGTCAGGAATTTAGATTATACCCGAAAAAATTCACCTTATTCCATTAGTGATGTAACGTTTTAAGATATAGTGAGTGGAAATCAGTGGTAATCTCAAGTAATATATAAATACATATACAGCTATGGAAAAAATTAAGAGACCACTTTTAATGGTGACCACCATTTGTTGTCCCCCTGGCATATAATGCAGGGGGATATAGCTATCGCTCTGTCCGTCTGTCCGATTTTGTCTGTCTGTCTGTCTGTAAACATTTTAGTTTCCGTAGCATAACTCAAAAACTATTAGGAATTGTTTTTCATGAAACCTGACAGTTACAGCATATTAAGTGATTGGAGGAGTTGTGCCTTTTGACATTTTGGGATTCCTGTGGTTTTTATTTTTTCCGTATTTCCATGGCAATCAATTCAACTTAGGAAAATTTGGAATGGGGTTTCATGTGGGGGCCGGGGGGGGGGGGGGGGGGGGGTGTATGTCATCTCCTGATGACTCCTGTTTTCATAGCTGTACATGAGGCTAGGCAGCACACTGGAGCTTTAACTTGTGTGTGACTAATGACTAACTAATGGATTTATTATTATTTTTTTACATTCCTTCAGATATAAGTTTATCTCTACTTAGCCAGTAAGTTAATTTATCTAGCATCGGAGCTCCACCCCCCACCCCCCAGCTATGTGGAGATGATCGCTCTCCCCACTGCACCATGCAGAATGTTGTGTCTCCTGCCGGTTGTGCATACTTGCCAGCTCTACTGATTCATGCAGCAGTCTACTGATTTTGACAGGTGAATACTGCCTAATGATTTTAGTTCTAAAAATTACAGCATTACAAAATAATCAGCAAACACTGCTGGATTTGCTCTTCTGATCTTGCTGCAGCTATTTTTGGCACAGGGCATACAAGTATATAGCGTCAAATAGTCATATTAAGTGAAGCCAAGAGCCAATGGAACGGCGCAATGATGATGTTGAATCTAACTTGTATCTCTCTGTTGCACCATTCCATTGGCTCTTGTTATGGTTCTAGCCAATCGGCAATGAGGTTACATGTTACAAGAAATCGAACCAGTATTTGTAAAAACCAAACATACTCTGGTGATCAAGAACAATGAAAACACTGAAGAAAAAAAAAGATTTGCGATGACAACGAGTTCCAGGCAACTTGGTCATAGGATCAAATCATCAAGGCAAGGTGAGAAGCATGCATTTTGTGAAGTACATTGGTCTGATTTCCTGATTAATTTTCTCCAAATATGGCACTTGGAATACAGGAGAATGCACCATTTTACATGGTTTTTTTTCCCCCCAAATTTTGGGACTGTCGGAGGGACTGTCGAGTGGCCTAGTGGTTAGCATATCCGCCTCTTGATCGGGAGATTGTGAGTTCTACTCATGGTCGGGTCATACCAAAGACTATCATAAAAATGGTGTCTACTGCCATCTGGTAAGGTATGCTGCAATAAAGATGTGACTGGGGAGTCAAACTCTTGTGGTTACCAGAGGACCAGCCCCCCACTGTAACCCTAGCTGTGTAATATAGGGGTGAGGGCTACAAAATGGAGATCGGCACCGCCAAACGTGCCATGTATGGAGCAGGAAGGGCTTTGACTTTGAAGGGGGACATGCCCATGGACCCTGCTAGAAGGGCAAGACTGCCATGCACAATCTGTTCTAACATTTTTCATTCTCAGGGGGTTGGCAAGTATGGTTGTGCTGGGGGGTGTCACTTCTGGGGAGCCCTGTCGGTCCATGTCAGCTGAAGCTAGCCTTGCTATGTGGTCCACATCCTCCAGTTGACTGTATCGTGTGTTGGGATCACCATGCGTTAAGGTGGGGATCTGTCAGGTCAGTGCCGAATATGGCACAGAACTACTTTTCTGGACTACATTCCCCAACATCAGGGCCGGCTCTAGGTCTTTGGCTGCCCTAGGCGAGATTGAGTTTTGGCGCCGCCCCCCCCAAGGAAAAACCCTCTAATAACATCTAAATAACACTTTAATCTAATCACTCTATTCTATTACTATTAAACAATGTACGGTGCATGGACAATAAGCAATAAGTCATTTTTATCTTTTTCATTATTGTTATCATTGTTATCATTATTAACATAAAGTGTCACAAAGTAAAATGACCACACAAATTCAATACATATCTCCATATAATCGGCAAAAACTCTTCCGCACCCTGTTCAAAGTGTAGTGCATGGACAATAAACAAGAAATTATTTTTAGTTTCTTTTTTGCTATTAAAAGTTGTCATCTCTGAAGAATTAACAAATTAAATGAATAAAAAATTCTACAATTCTAAATTGTGCAAACTTAAGCACCCTGTTAGGACATCAATGGGCTGTATTTTCAAACAAAAGTGCTATTATGGGTACTTTGTTATTGAAGTAACATTACAATGGGACTCGTCTGGTCTTCCTAATGGCAAATTCCTTGATAATATCATCACAGCAGAAGTAAGGAGCGCGTATTTCTACATCCCCAGCCGCATCAGAGGTGTTGTAAAAAAGGTTTTCAACCTTTCATGAGCCAGGGCACACTTTTTTCAATGAAAAAATCTCAAGGCAAATCACCAATAGAAAATGTTGACTGAAACTAAAACGCTGTTGCCAATATTTACAATATACAGTCATTCTATAATTTTCCTCGGTACACTTGGTGATCTCTCACGGCACACTAGTGTTCCGCGGTACTAGAGTTCGGCAGCACAGTGGTTGAAAACACTGTACACCACTGATGCACTTGGTAACATCTCCATTCAATAACTCCATCCCTCCTTTTTGGTGGGGTTTTGGTTGCCCTTGGCGCCCCTGGGCACACTTTGCACTCTAGGCAATTGCCTAGGTCGCCTATAGCAATCGCCGGCGCTGCCCAACATGCACCTTGGTCATGTTCCCTGTCACAGGACTCATGATTATGCACACCTGGTTTACATTATTGACCGTGAACTGGCCTAGTGGTTAGCGTGTCTGCCTCTTGACTGGGAGATCATGAGTTCTACTCACAGTCGGGTCATACCAAAGATCATCATAAAAATAGTACCTACTGCCATCTGGCAAGTCACGCTACAATACAGAGGTGAGTAGGGAGTCAAACTCTCGCGGTTACCAGAGGACTGGCTCCCTACTCTAACTCTAGCTGTATAGGCGAGAGGCCGAGGGCTATCGAAACGGAGACTGGTGCTGTGCCTTAAAGAGCTGGGTAGTACTGGGACAGGAATCTGCTTGGGAAGACCAGATTCTGGCATGGGAGGGACTTTGACTTTGGTTCATGTTCTTGGTCACACAGTTTAAGTTCCCTTTTGTGTTTGTTTCCTTATCAAGCTTCTGCTGAATGTATGCCATGTTTTGTTTTATTTATATTTATTTGTGGCGGCACGGTGGTGTAGTGGTTAGCGCTGTCGCCTCACAGCAAGAAGGTCCTGGGTTCGAGCCCCGTGGCCGGCAAGGGCCTTTCTGTGTGGAGTTTGCATGTTCTCCTCGTGTCCGCGTGGGTTTCCTCCGGGTGCTCCGGTTTCCCCCACAGTCCAAAGACATGCAGGTTAGGTTAACTGGTGACTCTAAATTGACCGTAGGTGTGAATGTGAGTGTGAATGGTTGTCTGTGTCTATGTGTCAGCCCTGTGATGACCTGGTGACTTGTCCAGGGTGTACCCCGCCTTTCACCCGTAGTCAGCTGGGATAGGCTCCAGCTTGCCTGCGACCCTGTAGAAGGATAAAGCGGCTAGAGATAATGAGATGAGATGAGATATTTATTTGTTCATGCTTCTTGTTCTCTAGGTGATGGTTTTGTTCATGTTTGTTTAATTAAGAAATTCTGTGTTTACATCCACCTACCTCAGCTGACAATTAGAAACCATTTCAAGTGGTTTGTAGTGGGTATTCATTTGTTTCTGGTGGTCTTTTCCTTCCTGAGCTCGGGTTGCTGTCTGTGTGGAGTTTCTGTGCACGTTTTCCCAGTGCCAGCATGAGTTTCCTCCGGGTTTTCCAGTTTCCCTAAAATATATATATGGATTGGTGATGATAAATTGTCCCTAGGTGTAGATAAGTGTGATTGTGTGTGTGTGTGTGTGTGTGTGTGTGTGTGTGTGTGTGTGTGTGTGTGCATGGTGCCCTGTCATGGACTGGTGTCCCATCCAAGATGTATTCCTACCTCATGCCCAGTGTTCCTAGGCCAGGGTCCAGATCCACTGCTACCCTAACCAGGATAAAGCACTTACTAAAAGTGAGTGAAGGAGTGAGTGGCCTGTTTCAGATGGTCCAATTCAATTATTTATTTGTTATTGTTTATTTTTATAATTTAGTCTTGAGTAATTCTCACCCACCAACCAGTTCTCCTTGGTTGGTAGGTCAGCCACCAACCAAGGAGGGTGAAGGCTAACATGTGTTGCCTCTGAGACACCATAAACATCGCAGGCTAACACACACAAAGGAACGTGCCAGATATCCTCTTTTACATGTAGACTGCCACGATTAGCTATTGTTGCTGTGATTGACCGGCGAAAGAGTACATCATCCCGAAGAAAGCTCAGCTAATTTTACTTGCTTGAACTGGAATTGCTGTGACAACATTGGGATTGAAGCTCATGATCTATTGGTGATAAGGCAAATACATTTCTGTTGTGTCACTCAGTAACCTGTCGAATTATATTTTCTCCTGGTTCTGTTGATATTTAAAGGTAGAACTGCCTTTCAGCTTTTTCAAATGTAGGTCATAAAAAGAATTTTCCCTGACACCCAATTATTTTACTACGTCATGCATCATGTGGTGGGCTTTCCCTGTTCGTGCAAGGCATTGTGGGATACAAATTTGAAACAGGAGAGAAGAATGGAGGACGTGAGTGTGTAAATGAAACTTGAAAGACCGACTACAGTAATGGAAAGTGAGAAGAAAAGACATTATATTGCGAAGGAAAGGAAACGCAGGACCAAACTAATAAATATCAGCGATCAGAGAGCACCTCGGTGTGATCAGCTGTTCGTTTAGCGACAGAATGATGTAACTGTCAGTGCACAGTCAAGGTAAACCTGTAGATGGCAGTAATGCAACACTGTGGATGCCAGCTGCCGTAAAACCCAAAAGAAGAAGAAGCTGAAGGTAAACCTGCGTATGCGCACACGGACTTCCTCTGTCTACTTGACTGAGCAAAGCGAGCGATTTCATGCACAATATTTGCTAGCGAATCCCCTCAAACTAAATAACATCCCAGCCACAGAATGGTCTGATACAGTACTTTGTGAGATATTACAGAAATAAACATATATAACAATGACCAAATTTCAGAAGGAACTAAATTTCACCAATTTTATGTAATCGAAAGGCCGTCTAGCTTTAAAAGTAACCAGAAAATGCATCATGGAAACTTTCAGGAATCTGGTTGAAACCATGAAGCCAATTACTTTTATGTGATGGAAGACATGATATTTTCTGAATGGACTATAATTTAAATGTTTTTCAGCAGGCAAGCCATGGAATCAACTTCATTGTTTCCCGACACTTAGGCACAGACTCAAAAAAAAAAAAATTTTTTTTTTTTTTAATCTCAACAGCCCAAACTGCTGCACTGTTCTTTTTTTTATATGACTTTTAGTGCAGCAGGGAATTTTTAACCTTGGATCAGGCCTAAAATGCACCAAAATCACCTTAGGATCAATTTACAATACAAAAATACCGAACAAAAATGGTATTTCGATATCAATCATAAAATATGAACTACAAAATCTTTTTTTTCGATCTCAAATACATGTCTTTTTTTCTTTCTATTTGTCTGTATGGACACCTCTGAATAAATGATCTGGATGTGATGCACGCTTACCTTTGTGCTGTGCCTGTATAATTAAGGTATATGGTTCTGTGTGTTTGTGTGGCCGGGTAATGTGTATACCTCCTGCTGAGCACACACTCTTATTCAGCACTGAAGCCTGAGTGAAATGTAGCTGACGGTGAACATTCTGAGCTTAAAAACACTAATGGCACACGCTGATGACCTTGGGTGCATGTGACATTATGTGGAAAATGATCCACAAACCAACATCAAACTAACTGATTTTAGCTCACAGGGCTGTGTTTGTGTGTGTGTGTGTGTGTGTGTGTGTATGGATGGATGATTTGGCTGGAGATGGATTTTCTCGAGATGGATTTGCTGTAGATGAGAGGTGGTGTGGTAGGGGGTCCAGCAGTGCTTTGATCATTACCGCTTGTGGAAGAAGGGTTCTGACCGAGAAACGAGCCCCTTACACACACACACACACACACACACACACACACACACACACACACACACACACACACCCCTCTAAGAAGTATGATTACAGTAACTGTAGCAACAACTGTAGCTCTTCAGAGATACACAGACAAATGGTGTGACATTCTGTCTGTCTCCAGTTCTTCCCACTCTTTTCTGTTTTCAGTTCTTCTGGTCGCGGTTTCTGTTCTTCACCATCAAAACAAGTCTTCTTTTTAGACACATATAGAGAAAAGCTTCAGTGGGTTGATTTTCACTTTAATTATGTGCATTAACGGTATGAAAAACAAACTGCTTACATGCATGTGTACACAAATCTCTCTCTCTTTCACACACACGCGCACACACACACCGGCCACTTTATTAGGAACACCCATCCACCTGCTGTTTTATGCAGTTCTTTAATGAGCCGATCCCTTGACAGCAGCACAATGCATCAAATCATGCGGATACAAATCAAGAGCTTCAGTTAATGTTCACTTCAAACATCAGAACGGGAAAATTGTGATCTCAAAGTGTGACTTTCACTGTGGCATGGGTTTGAGCCAGATGGACTGGTTTGAGTATTTCAGAAACTGCTGATCTCCTGGGGTTTTCACACACAACAGTCTCTAGAGTTTACACAGAATGGTGCGAAAAACAAAAAACACAGAATGAGCGACAGTTCTGTGGGTGGAAACGCCTTGTTGATAAGAGAGGTCAGAGGAAAATAGCCAGATTGGTTTGAGATGCCAGGAAGGATATAATAACTCATATAATCACTCTTTACCACCGCGGTGAGCAGAAAAGCATCTCAGCATGCAACAGCAGAAGACCACATTGGGTTCCACTCCTGCCAATCAAGAACAGGAATCTACGTTCAGACTGCACCCTTAAACGACCCATATCCAATTTTTTTGCCCATATGCGACCTGTATCCAATTTGTTATTGACAACCTGAACGACACAGATCTGATTTTTTCACATGCGACCCAGGCCGCTTGGATATGTGGTCCTAATTCCGATGCATATCCGATATTTTCACATGCGACTGCAGTCTGACCGGACAGGTCGCATTCATGCGACCTACACATCATCAACAAGAGACAAACGTCACTATTCTGCGTTGGCTAATCCCGCCTCTTTGGTGGAAAACAACAACATTTGTACAGTTTTCAGAATTTAAATAGACTTTTATAGAATTGATCAAGCTAATGGTGGATTTGGTAGGGACCTGGATGTTGATCTGTTAGCCTGATTAAATAAAACAGTTTCTATAACTGATTTATAACTTAAACCATCCTGTATTACAAGATTATAAGATTATTCTGGAAATTTCCAGTAATTTGACACCTTCGGTCTCATTAGTCTGCTGCCCACATTAATCAGATTCTTGTGTGAGTTCCGCCGCTGCCACAAAACCCACATCGCCAGGTCTCGCCTCATCTCCATCGCAAACTGCACTGGTGTTTCTGCACCTTGAGCCAGCGCTGAGAGAAGTTGCAGAATTCAGCTGGCTATAAACAATCTAAATAAATATTTATAAAAATGTAGAAAAAGTTTATTAATATGACGAAATAAATATGTGCAAATTATTAAGCCTGAATTAAGAGTTTGGTAATACAGCGGCCGTATCCCAAACGACTGCCTACTGAAGCTCGAGTGCACTATCACACATCACATTATCTCTAGCCGCTTTATCCTTCTACAGGGTCGCAGGCAAGCTGGAGCCTATCCCAGCTGACTATGGGCGAAAGGCGGGGTACACCCTGGACAAGTCGCCAGGTCATCACAGGGCTGACACATAGACACAGACAACCATTCACACTCACATTCACACCTACGGTCAATTTAGAGTCACCAGTTAACCTAACCTGCATGTCTTTGGACTGTGGGGGAAACCGGAGCACCCGGAGGAAACCCACGCGGACACGGGGAGAACATGCAAACTCCGCACAGAAAGGCCCTCGCCGGCCCCGGGGCTCGAACCCAGGACCTTCTTGCTGTGAGGCGACAGCGCTAACCACTACACCACCGTGCCGCCCCGAGTGCACTATATAGAGTTTAAAAATCCATTACTTCCTAGTAACATGTAGTGCACTTATATAGAAATTAGAGAGACATTTAGGAGTCAACCCTCGTTACCAGGCTACACGTTTTCATTTCAGTTCAGAAACAAAAACACACACGAGACCTCACACTTTAACACTAACCAGATAATTAAACAAACAAACAAACAAACAAACAAACAAAAAAAAAGAAATCATTAAACATGAAGAGTGCGCTTTTTTTGTTGTTTACGTATTACGTAGATGTGCTTATTACGTGTCAATTTGCGCATGCGGGACACTTTTGGGTCGTTTTCCGTTCATATTGGAGATCGCATACAAGTCTCATATAATTGGTAATGTGAACGGCCTAACAAAAAAATCGGATTTCACAACAAATCGAATATGGGTCGTTTCAGGTTGCAGTCTGAACGTAGTGTTAGAATCAAGAACAAGTTCCTAGTAAGGTGGCCAGTGAGTGTCTGTCTATCTATCTATCTATCTATCTATCTATCTATCTATCTATCTATCTATCTATCTATCTATCTATCTATCTATCTAAACCCAGTCAAAAGTTTGAACAGTCAAAAGGTGTTTTGCACACCTTCTAATTCAATGTTTTTTTTCCCTTATTTTTTTTTATTAATTAAAAGGCACTTCATGTCTTAAAGTAATGATGGATGTCGTTTCTCTTTATTTAGCTGAGCAGTTATTGATATAATATGGATTACTACAGTTGTGGAATAGGGCTGTTTACTGTATGTTTATTATTTACTATTTACTGTTTGATCTGAAATGCATTAAGAAGGCAAGAAATTACGCCAGGCGGCACGGTGGTGTAGTGGTTAGCACTGTTGCTTCACAGCAAGAAGGTCCTGGGTTTGAGCCCAGTAGCTGACGGGGGCCTGTCTGTGTGGAGTTTGCATGTTCTCCCCGTGTCCGCGTGGGTTTCCTCCGGGTGCTCCGGTTTCCCCCACAGTCCAAAGACATGCAGGTTAGGTTAACTGGTGACTCTAAATTGACCGTAGGTGTGAATGTGAGTGTGAATGGTTGTCTGTGTCTATGTGTCAGCCCTGTGATGACCTGGCGACTTGTCCAGGGTGTACCCTGCCTTTCGCCCGTAGTCAGCTGGGATAGGCTCCAGCTTGCCTGCGACCCTGTAGAACAGGATAAAGCGGCTAGAGATAATGAGATGAGATGAGATGAGAACTTTTGACGAGGCACTTGTTAATTGAAAAGCATTCCAGGTGACGACCTCATGAAGCTGGTTAAAATAAAGCCAATAGTGTGCAAAGCGCCATCAAGGTAAATGCTGGCTACTTTGAAGAATCTAAAATATGAAACATATTTTGTTTTTTAACACTTTTTTGTTTATCACATAATTCCATATATGTTCCAGATGTTATTTAATAGTTTTGATGCCTTCAGTATTGTTCTACAATAAAGAAAATAGTCAAAATACAGAAAAAGCCATGAATGAGTAGGTGTGTCCAAGCATTTAACTGTAACTGAAGAAACATTAGGAAGTGTGTACATGGTCAGGATATGTCGAGATGATGGATACAAATTTATTTGTCCCTGTTTGAATTGACTTGAAAGAAATACACCAGTATTTTCTTTCAGTGGCGGCACGGTGGTGTAGTGGTTAGCGCTGTCGCCTCACAGCAAGAAGGTCCTGGGTTTGAGCCCTGTGGCCGGCGAGGGCCTTTCTGTGTGGAGTTTGCATGTTCTCCCTGTGTCCGCGTGGGTTTCCTCCGGGTGCTCCGGTTTCCCCCACAGTCCAAAGACATGCAGGTTAGGTTAACTGGTGACTCTAAATTGACCGTAGGTGTGAATGTGAGTGTGAATGGTTGTCTGTGTCTATGTGTCAGCCCTGTGATGACCTGGCAACTTGTCCATGGTGTACCCCACCTCTCGCCCATACTCAGCTGGGATAGGCTCCAGCTTGCCTGCGACCCTGTAGGACAGGATAAAGCGGCTACAGGTAATGGATGGATGGATGGATGGATGGATGGATTTTCTTTCAGTCTAATCTCCGTGGACATGAACATGTGGTGCATGTGTGTTTTTACCACAGATGAAAATTTGACATATTTTCCTGTTTACTAAACCATGCTCAAAATAGAAACAATCATTCCACTCTCATAAGCCAGTTCTTCGGGCGAGACAGTCACAAGAGAACATGAATCTGATTGATCAGAAGGTGTTGAGTAATTTTCTAGAATAGCAACTGTAATTCAAATCAAAGGTTTATTTTAATGCTCTTGTTCTAATGTTACCATTTACACAGGAACTTTTATGGCAGACTCACCATATAATCTAAGATTAATAATCAATAGATTTTAAAAAGGTGATCTCATCATTGAAACGGTAAAACTTTCTTTAAAGCATATACGTAGAACCATGGCCTCACTTTCGTTTATAAATGCTTTGAGACTGAATGGCACAGGAATTCAAGAATGGCACAGGAATAGTTTTAAGCGTTAACAATAAATCTAATATAGTAATTTTTACGATTAAGGTGATTTATATACGTAGCGGTCTGAGTGAATGACCTTGACGTCCGTAACGTCACAGCAGGAAGGCTATCGGTCTCATCGACATTTCCGCTATACTAAAACACAGAGCTGACTGCAACTCTGATCCTCCATTTTGAGCTAATTTATCACCATGCCACGCAGATGTGTTGCTGGCGGGTGCAGCAACACGACAGAAGTTGGATTTACGTTGCATTCATGGCCCAAGAATGTTCAAACTGCAAAGATTTGGACGCGTTTTGCGAGAAGTTCAAGGGGCACATTGGGCGCCTACGAAGTGGTCTCTCCTCTGCTCTGCACATTTTACTGAAGACTCATACAAGACCTCTGATCTGTTAAGGAGCGTTGGCTATAAGCCCGTATTGAAAGAGGGTGCAGTACCAATAATTAAAGAAAAAGAAAACTACAAGAAAAGGAAAGTATTTATTTAATTTATTTTTTTTTAAAAAGGAAAGTGAGTTCGGTTGCACCAGTCCTCCTGGAGTGAGCCGAGGGTTGTTGCTAAACCCCGGGATGGAACGGGACGGGACATATCGCTTGGGCAGTGACCTCCATGTAGTTGTTGCTAAAACCAGTGACGTTCTGCTCCGTCCCAGGTTTTAGTAATTGCCTGAGCCGAGCAGTAATGGCGGACTACACAGTATGAAGAAAACGGTGAATGAGTGGAGCAGCCGTCTGATTTCTAAACTGAATGTCGCTGCCATCTCACCCTTACGTGGAAGAAGTGAATGAATGGAGAACTGAACGAACAACTGAAAGTCAGATTGTTTCAAAAACAATTGGCCACAAGATCGGCCTTCAAGAAGCGAGAACACAGACGGGTAAGCTCCGACTCTCATTTGGATACAAAACAACTTGTTGTTTACCTGCATTTAGATTAATACATGTAACTTGTATTGTGTGTTTAAGTTACTGGTTTAAGATTATTTAATTTGCTTCAGAATATGATTGTCTCAATCAATCAACCCACAATCAATGAAGTCAAATCAGTCTTAGTTGAGCAAGTCGGTAACGGTATTTCTTACTTTCACCATAAATTTTTATTTATATGACTTTGGTCTATAGCTGTAAAAGGCCTCGGCCTTAAAACCGGTTACCGCCGTGACATCACGCACTCAGGGCTGGCTGGCTCAGCGGGGCAACTCAAATGCTAATTTTGCAGTTGATTTTAACTCTCAAATATATATATATATATATATATATATATATATATATATATTCCCATTTATGCAGCATACAAGAGTCAAGGATGGAATGGAGATACTATCCACTCAGAAATGTATTTAAAAATAAAGGTTCTGCATATCTCCTTTAAGGAAAATTTTATTTAACTTTTCTTGGGAAGGAGTCTCCAGTGTCAGTGCTTTGTAACATAGGAAAGTCTTCAGGAAAGAGGGCTTTGCATTTTCTGTCTTCTCAGTAACACGTTGGAAATCTGAGGTTTTCTTAGTACTATTAATATAAAAAGAGGAAAAACAAGAGGCTTGTGATGGAGCATCTTGTTTCATGGAAGCTTCACAAGAGGAAAAGTACAAATGGATAAAAAGTACAATGTGTTGTTCTTTTAAAAATAATAAAAATGAACAAATTGCTGTGGTATAAGAGGAATAAAACAGCAGGCAAAAAAAAAAACACTTCATTGTTTATTATTTTCCTATAACAGCATGCCCTATTCCTTATACTGTAACTATTAACAAATCTTTCCCTTATCACCCCTCACCTCAATTTTAGCTTCCCTTCACTGAACTTCAGTTCATTTTTGGATTCAGTATAGTATAAGTTTTGATAATTTGTTTTGAAAGCCTTAAATGGACGGGACCCAGTTACATTGCAGACACTCTTTACATTACATTAATGGCATTTAGCAGACGCTCTTACCCAGAGCAATATACAGTGTACCCAGAGCAGCCTGGGGAGCAGTAGGGGGTTAGGTGCCTTGCTCAAGGGCACTTCAGCCATTCCTGCTGGTATGGGAAATCAAACTGGTGACTTTTTGGTCCCAAAGCTGCTTCTCTAACCATGAGGCCATGGCTTCCCCCCATATGTACTTTGTACACATTCTGTCTCTAGACCTTTAAGTTCCACTGCACAGCTAGTCCTGACTGTTCCTTGATCTCAGCTGAAACAGAAAAATGCATTTGCCATCTCCGCTCTGAGACTCTGGAACAGCGTTAGACATGCATCTGTGTCCATTTTTGTCCATTATTGCTTTGTGAATGATTGAATGCATTTTATATATATATATATTCCAGGCCCATTTCCAGCAACTCTCACTCCAGTGTTCTAATGGTACAATGTGTTTGCTCATTGCCTCAGAAGGCTAATGGATGATTAGAAAACCCTTGTACAATCATGTTAGCACAGCTGAAAACAGTTTAGCTCTTTAGAGAAGCTATAAAACTGACCTTCCTTTGAGCAGATTGAGTTTCTGGAGCATCACATTTGTGGGGTCGATTAAATGCTCAAAATGGCCAGAAAAATGTCTCGACTATATTTTCTATTCAACTTATGGTGGTAAATAAAAGTGTGACTTTTCATGGAAAACACAAAATTGTCTGGGTGACCCCAAACTTTTGAATGGTAGTGTATATATATATATATATATATATATATATATATATATATATATATATATATATATATATATATACTATTGCAAAAGTCTTTGGCACCATATTTTTTGTCATACAAACTTTATTATAGATTTCAATTTTATGACTTCTACATAATCGAGTCAGTACAAAAACATTTTAGAGTTCCAGATGTTCATTTTCCAGCACAAAATTAAATGCTAGAGAAAAAAAAACATGTTTGTGTCTGAGCAACATATTACATAAGAGACCACTTTTCAGATTAAATAAAGAAAACATAATGAAGCCTACTGGGTTTTGCTGGAAATGTACAGTATATCTGTAGGTTATAGTTGAATGCAGTTGAGAGCAGTAATTAATGGAAAGTACTTGTTTATATATAGCACTTTCGTCAAGGAACATTTTTACTTCCTTATACATATACCATAAAAAGAAATTCAGGTTCGTAACTTTTTTAAAGTAAGTTTTAAAGCATTCAATGTATTCCGAGTTCTGTTGATTATACTGTTAAGATATTTTTCGCTCTCAACAACAACAGCAACAACAAACAGGTCTATCTTTAAAGTGAGAGCTGATTTTAAAAATACCTTACTTGACTTTGTGAAAGAATTCATGAAAACACACTACTAAAATGTTTTATTTTTGACGCCAACAATGCATTATTATTATTGTCCATAGACTTCCATTATGTGAGTCTCAGCAAGTGCAGGGATTTGTGTTGATCACACACTGCTACAGTATAATCACACATATAATAAATTACACACATTCGACAGATAGGGTTGAAAAAGGCAGGACTACTCCTTTAACAGGAAGCACCCGAGTCTTGATTTGAAGGGCCTTTTCAGTGGAGAATCTCATCACAGTGCAATTCAGTCAAGAATGAGACTAAATCCATGATCAGGAAACCACCTCAAGAGAAACCCGCAGAGCCTCCACTCCTCTCCATTAACGTGCATCTGATGCACACACACGTGTATTCATGCGTGTGTGTGTCTATGTGCTGAAATGTAGCTCTGCCCGCTGAGGGGTTGTCATGACTACAGAGAGGAAATGGAATGTGGTAAATATCTCAATTTGCCAATCAGCCCCCTTCCACTGTCAACACACACACACACACACACACACACACACACACACACACACACACATCTATGTACAAATATATATACCTAAACAGCCTTTGACTTTTGGATCACTTTATACCACAGAAAAAAATGAAAGACAGAGGGAAGTTATATTTCACACGGTGGCTATTACAAACTTTGTAATTTCTTAGATATGTTTTAGAATTCAAGGTTGTAGAGAAATAAGTGAAACACGATAAACAAAATACACGTCTGAGAAACCCTAATATTCACTAGCAAACTTTTGCACTCAGATCCAGTGACGTTAATGGGAAAGAAAGAAACAAGGACTTAAAAAGTGTGTGTGGGTGGTGATTGGGGTTGTTTGAGAAGAGAAGCTTTCCCTTCTTACACACACACACACACACACACACACACACACACACACACACACACACACACACACACACACACACAGAAGCTGGAATGAGGTTAAACGTGTAGAGGGAGACAAAGGAGGAAACAAAGACAGAAAGAAAAAGAGAGAGAGAGAGAGAGAGAGAGAGAGAGAGAGAGAGAGAGAGAGCACAAGGAGAGAGGCGGTCACCTGAAGATGCCGGCCTGGCCTGGGCCGAGCCGCACGGAGGGGGAGCCGTCACCATGGAGAGGGGCACTGGTCACCATGGTAACCACAGGGCCGGGGGTCAGCGGCCACAGGAATGTGTTTGCACACAGAGGTGCATGCTGGGAGGAGAGTCCCACTGTGAATGTGTGTGTGTGAGAGTGTGTAAGTACTGTGTGTGAGTCACAATGTTGCTGTTACCATGAGTTGAAACGAGGGCCGGGACTGTGGGGTTGTTACGGAGTGTTAAGAAGTCATTTGAGGAAAAAACTTTTATGCATATGTTAGATTAAAGCTCACATTAGGCTTTATTTACTACATGGCTCATTACACACACACACACACACACACACACACACACACACACACACACACACACACACACACACACACACACACAATTAGAAATGAACTGTGAAGCTCACCAGCCGCCGTAACTAGCTGTTATTTAAATGTCAGCGTCACTAAGTGTTTTCACAACTCAAAACATATCTGCCACTTCTCAGTTAAGCATATCATTAAACCGTATTTCTCCCGTCATCATTTTCTTGATCATACTCTTTTTCCATTCTTGTATGCTGTCAATTATAGTCCTGTTAGGTTGGAGATATAGTTTTTAACCATGTGTTCATGAAGACAACCTGCTGCGTTGTGAACGTAACTGTTCACGTACTTGCTTATGCACTACGTGTGTTACTGGAGGATTCCACTAGAGGGCAGATCAGAAAATTCAGACCATATAGAACTTTGTATAAAGCAGATTTGCATGATATAAACTGACCCTGTCATGTCACTTAATTTATTAACCGAAGGAGAAGTGAATATCGGTGAATGATAACAGAGACGAAGACGAGGTTATTATTCGCCGATATTCACTGAGCCTCAGGCAGTTTGAGTATAAATACACAGGTGATTATGAAAAAAATTAAAAAATCGTCTAATCATTTATTTCGACTTGAAAAGCAGCATGCAAATGTAATAAAGGAGTGGCTCAGACTTGTGTCACTTATCTGTGCCGACTCACATAAAATACTTTGTTTTGAAATCGATAAAATAAATCACAATTCCGCCTTACCTTGTGTGAATAGTTTTAGACCAAACTCTGTAGCATCTTCAGTGCTTTTAGGAACAGCATTTTCTTTCATAATTTGTAATTCTTCCTCACTGACAGTGACGAAGCGATTGGTTGCCATTTTGCCGAGTTGCTCGAGGTGATTATCGAGAAATAGTCCGAATTTCTCGACCAATCAGCGCATGTGATTTCCTATAATCACCTGTGTATTTATACTAAATCCTCATTCTGACCCTACACTACCTACACAGACACTCTCACTGGGTGAAGTATTTATATTTGCACATAAGTTGAGCGTGTCCTTTAGGAGGCGCCGTCATATGAAATGCAACAGAACATTTTACTGACATTGAAGAAGATTGAAAAAACAATCCCAATTCTGTATTTCCTTGTTGGAATAATAAACAGAATATAACACGGACAAAATGCTGTTTTAAAACAAATGTTACCGGGGGGAAAAATAAACCTCGTGTGATTAATGATAAACCAAATGAATTGTCACTGAAAGTATTTCTCAAGTGTTTGAACTCGTCTGTATTCAGCAGTACGAACGGCTCGGGGTGCTTCAGTGTAACTCGTATTTAAATCCATGGTCCTGTCAATCACTGACTGACAGATGCTTTATTATTTTTATTGATTGGTTTACACCACCGATACTGTGTTTACTGGGAGTCTGTTAGAAGAAAAATATAGAAAAGTGTGCGACTCTGCAGGATTAAACTGGCTGTTATAATGAACTTCAGCTGCTAAAGAGCCTCACACTTTATATGAACACAATATTATGATAGTAGATTTCTGATTGGGGCGGCACGGTGGTGTAGTGGTTAGCACTGTCGCCTCACAGCAAGAAGGTCCGGGTTCGAGCCCCATGGCTGGCGAGGGCCTTTCTGTGCGGAGTTTGCATGTTCTCCCCGTGTCTGCGTGGGTTTCCTCCGGGTGCTCCGGTTTCCCCCACAGTCCAAAGACATGCAGGTTAGGTTAACTGGTGACTCTAAATTGACCGTAGGTGTGAATGTGAGTGTGAATGGTTGTCTGTGTCTATGTGTCAGCCCTGCGATGACCTGGTGACTTGTCCGGGGTGTACCCCGCCTCTCGCCCTTAGTCAGCTGGGATAGGCTCCAGCTTGCTTGCGACCCGGTCGAACAAGATAAGCGGCTACAGATAATGGATGGATTTCTGATTTTCCAGAAAAAGAAGGAGCAGCTGGAAATACGTAGGAGGAATTTCCTTGGTGCGATGATAACAAGCGGAGCAATCACAGTTGTTGTGGTCTGCGTTAGTTACATTTCTGGGGAGGTGTGCACCAGGCTATGATGTAGATTATATGCAGAAGTATAAATCAGCCTTTGGTCTTTTCACACCAACTGCATGTTGTCATATTGGCTGAGCTAAACGTTTGTGAGTTACAATGGATAAATCACAATTTACTTAACTGGCTGTGAAATAAACCAGCAGGCAAAGTGAAGAAAGTACGAAAAAATACGATAGACTACAACCCCGATTCCAAAAAAGTTGGGACAAAGTACAAATTGTAAATAAAAACGGAATGCAATAATTTACAAATCTCAAAAACTGATATTGTATTCACAATAGAACACAGACAACATATCAAATGTCGAAAGTGAGACATTTTGAAATTTCATGCCAAATATTGGCTAATTTGAAATTTCATGACAGCAACACATCTCAAAAAAGTTGGGACAGGGGCAATAAGAGGCTGGAAAAGTTAAAAGTACAAAAAAGGAACAGCTGGAGGACCAAATTGCAACTCATTAGGTCAATTGGCAATAGGTCATTAACATGACTGGGTATAAAAAGAGCATCTTGGAGTGGCAGCGGCTCTCAGAAGTAAAGATGGGAAGAGGATCACCAATCCCCCTAATTCTGCGCCGACAAATAGTGGAGCAATATCAGAAAGGAGTTCGACAGTGTAAAATTGCAAAGAGTTTGAACATATCATCATCTACAGTGCATAATATCATCAAAAGATTCAGAGAATCTGGAAGAATCTCTGTGCGTAAGGGTCAAGGCCGGAAAACCATACTGGGTGCCTGTGATCTTCGGGCCCTTAGACGGCACTGCATCACATACAGGCATGCTTCTGTATTGGAAATCACAAAATGGGCTCAGGAATATTTCCAGAGAACATTATCTGTGAACACAATTCACCGTGCCATCCGCCGTTGCCAGCTAAAACTCTATAGTTCAAAGAAGAAGCCTTATCTAAACATGATCCAGAAGCGCAGACGTCTTCTCTGGGCCAAGGCTCATTTAAAATGGACTGTGGCAAAGTGGAAAACTATTCTGTGGTCAGACGAATCAAAATTTGAAGTTCTTTATGGAAATCAGGGACGCCGTGTCATTCGGACTAAAGAGGAGAAGGAAGACCCAAGTTGTTATCAGCGCTCAGTTCAGAAGCCTGCATCTCTGATGGTATGGGGTTGCATTAGTGTGTGTAGCATGGGCAGCTTACACATCTGGAAAGACACCATCAATGCTGAAAGGTATATCCAGGTTCTAGAGCAACATATGCTCCCATCCAGACGACGTCTCTTTCAGGGAAGACCTTGCATTTTCCAACATGACAATGCCAAACCACATACTGCATCAATTACAGCATCATGGCTGTGTAGAAGAAGGGTCCGGGTACTGAACTGGCCAGCCTGCAGTCCAGATCTTTCACCCATAGAAAACATTTGGCGCATCATAAAACGGAAGATACGACAAAAAAGACCTAAGACAGTTGAGCAACTAGAATCCTACATTAGACAAGAATGGGTTAACATTCCTATCCCTAAACTTGAGCAACTTGTCTCCTCAGTCCCCAGACGTTTACAGACTGTTGTAAAGAGAAAAGGGGATGTCTCACAGTGGGAAACATGGCCTTGTCCCAACTTTTTTGAGATGTGTTGTTGTCATGAAATTTAAAATCACCTAATTTTTCTCTTTAAATGATGCATTTTCTCAGTTTAAACATTTGATATGCCATCTGTGTTCTATTCTGAATAAAATATAGAATTTTGAAACTTCCACATCATTGCATTACGTTTTTATTTACAATTTGTACTTTGTCCCAACTTTTTTGGAATCGGGGTTGTAATACAAATACACCTGTTGTTGTTGTTAATACAATCTAATAAGTACATTCGCACATAACATGTGACAATTTTGACTTTGGCCACTGACCCTGCTTGCACACAGCAAGGGACAAAATGGCAGGTGACTGTAACACAGATCTCATGATTCTAGCCACAAAAGCAAGTATGCAACATGCAAATTACGTTATATGGCCAGAAGTATGTAGATACCTGACCAATCACAGCCGTATGTGCTTGCTGAACATCTCATTCCAGATTTATCCGCCTCTTTGCTGTAACAGTAACCTCCACTCTTCTGGGAAGTCTTTCCACTAGATTTTGGAGCGTGACTGTAGGAATATATATACATACAGACTTTTTACTGTGCAAAAGTCTTAGGCCCCCTATTTTTTTTCAAAGACACTTTGTTATAGATTTCTATTTTATGACTTCTACATTATCGAGCCTGTACAAAAAGCATTTTAGAGTCCAAACGTTCATTTTCCAGCACAAAATTAAATCTCATCTCATCTCATTATCTCTAGCCGCTTTATCCTTCTACAGGGTCGCAGGCAAGCTGGAGCCTATCCCAGCTGACTACGGGCGAAAGGCGGGGTACACCCTGGACAAGTCGCCAGGTCATCACAGGGCTGACACATAGACACAGACAACCATTCACACTCACATTCACACCTACAGTCAATTTAGAGTCACCAGTTAACCTAACCTGCATGTTTTTGGACTGTGGGGGAAACCGGAGCACCCGGAGGAAACCCACGCGGACACGGGGAGAACATGCAAACTCCACACAGAAAGGCCCTCGCCGGCCACGGGGCTCGAACCCGGACCTTCTTGCTGTGAGGCAACAGCGCTAACCACTACACCACCATGCCGCCCTAAGAGAGTACTTTTCAGATTAAAAAAGAAAACATAATGAAGCCGACTGGGTTTTGCTGAAAAATTAAGAAGTGAGTGAGACAAAGTGTCCAGAAGAACTGTGGCTGGTTCTGTAAGATGCTCAGTAAAACCTACAGCTCATTTCCGCATAAAACTGCACTCATTGTACCTGAGACTTTTTTTTTTTAAAGCAAAGGGTTGTCTCACACCATATATTGATTTTGTTTCATTTATTATGGCTTACTGATTACTGTTTATCATATTTTTTTAAATGTTGAAACGTTTCATTTCATTACTTTTGAAGGCATTTTTGGTCTACAGCATTTCTTTACTGCACAGTACTTTATATATATATATATATATATATATATATATATATATTAATTAACATTGATGGTGTGCATAGACTCCGAGCACAACATTTTTATTTTGGCTACCATTTCATATTAGTACTTGAAAAAGCTGGCCAGGCCACACGCACATCCCAGAACCTACAGTACCAATCAAAAGTCTGGACACCCCTACTCATTCATAGATTTTTCTGTATTTTGACTATTTTCTACATTGTAGAAGAGTACTGAAGACATCAGAATTATGACATAACATATGGAACATGTATGGAATTATGTGGTAAACAAAAAAGTGTACTGTTTGATTATCTCAAATGCAAAAGTAAATAATAAAAATACAGTAAATGGCCCTATTCCACAACTGTAGTAATCCATATTATGTCAAGAACCACTCAACGAAGTAAAGAGAAACGACATCCATCATTACTTTAAGACATGACGTGACTTTTAATGAATAAAAATAAAGAAAAACCAATGAATTAGACAGTGTGTCCAAACTTTTGTCTGGTACTGTACATTTTTCACACTGTGATCAGGAAACTGATGATTGATTAAGGCTGTAATAATAATTAAAATGCACTCAGAGGAATCAAGAAGGCATCTGTAAAAGACACACCGGTCCTTAATACATAGGAACTATATTTTTTAAAATATAGAGTGTGATGTAATGACATTGTATGAATGCTTCACTTCTTCTGAAAAGTGAATATCATCTCATCTCATTATCTCTAGCCACTTTATCCTGTTCTACAGGGTCGCAGGCAAGCTGGAGCCTATCCCAACTGACTATGGGCGAAAGGCGGGGTACACCCTGGACAAGTCGCCAGGTCATCACAGGGCTGACACATAGACACAGACAACCATTCACACTCACATTCACACCTACGGTCAATTTAGAGTCACCAGTTAACCTAACCTGCATGTCTTTGGACTGTGGGGGAAACTGGAGCACCCGGAGGAAACCCATGCGGACACGGGGAGAACATGCAAACTCCGCACAGAAAGGCCCTCGCCGGCTACGGGGCTCAAACCCGGACCTTCTTGCTGTGAGGCAACAGCGCTAACCACTACACCACCGTGCCACCCCACAGTAAATTGTATATATCTTAATAGTAAATACACATAAAACTGTTGGATAAAAGTCAATTAAAAATTAACATACATTAAAAATCCAATGAAAAGTTAGATGTTTGAGTGAAAACATGAATCAGCATTTAACTGTGTGGTATAGCCAAAGTTAGTGTACTGTTTTAACTCCGAGTGTAATCACTGTTGTGTGTATGCAGATGTGCTCACAGTTATGCTACACAACTGGGCAAATGAGTGAATTCACAGAGGCTGCTTTGAAGTGATGCTTCACTGAGCTTGGACATTTTATTTGGCAGATCCTTTGGTTCTCTCCTTCTGTCCTTGTTTTTGTTCCTTGACCCTTTCCTCACCTCCTCGGAGGGAGGAGCTAAGCAGCGAGGAAGAGAATCAAGGAGAGGAAACAAGAACAATTCACCTTAATCATCAACCAAACCAAACATCTAGCGAGGCACGATCATGTGAGGACCTTCCACTGACATAATTACACCTGGATCGAACACTAACCGTAACCTCAGCAATTCAAAGAAAACTTTTTGGCTGTATTGTTGTGTTAAAAAAAAAGACACAGTTTTTGTCAAACAAACAAACAAACAAACAAACAGCTTTTCTTGTTGGAGCTGATCACGTGCCTCCACAAATAAAAAGGTCTTGAATATAGGCAACTGATCAACTAACATTTTTCTTCATTAGATTGTTTTTAAATTAGTCCAAGATTAACACACCTATTTCTAGATATTTGGGTCCGTCTCAGAAACTGGTGTCTCATTTGGGACATCATGGTCAAAAAATAGATTTTCTAATTTACTTTTTTTTTTTTTGCATTTACCTAACACTCAATGTTTCTTTTGTCGTGTTTAATAAGAATAAAGATAGTATCTTGCTTTATCTGGCCTCCACTGTGGAAATTTTTTTTTATTACAATTCAAATGCTTTTGTAAAATTGATTTTCATATAAAATAACTACATCATGAAGAATTAAAGCCCCTCCTTCACAGATGAGTGAAAATATTGAATAAATTTCCTCTTTTTGATTGCTTGGGTTAAAAATGCCAAGTTATGATGACTGAATTGATTATTCAGTTAAATATGAATAATATGATAGATTTTGGGTATTTGATATGGTGAAATAGGACGATAGGACACAACGGAAAACTCAAGAACACACCGGAAAGATGAGAATAACGGCGGTGGTAAAAGAACAGTGACTGTACTGGCTGAAGGTCGCGCGGGTCTCTGCTGCGGTGTGCGAGCAACGGGACATCACTACCGCACTGGATGGAGCGGGGGCGGGGGCGGGGCAAAATGACTGGCCGTAGATTCTATCAAAAGTTCGATCTAAATTGACCATGGTTGCAAAATATTGGCCAAAAATACGCAAACACTACGAAATGTGAAAGTAAGATGAAAAAGAAACATTCTATTGCCTTATACTGCAAGACTAGAACAAAATAAAACTGTCAAAACTCACCTTTTCAGTGATAACGTCCAAACAGATCACCCGCGTAACAGAGAGACCGCAAATGGAAGCACGATCAACTTCTAACAGTTGGAGTGGAAAATTCCATTCTACACATGCAAATTGTTAATGTGTGTCCTTCCCTTCACACAAATAACACGCTACGGTAAAAAATAGACCACAACTCATTTTATAGCTCAGAAATTCAAACAAGACCAGCTACCATCGTAACATATTCTATACCTAACTTTCAAGCTTTCGTTTTAAAAAACAAAATTGCAGATTTATAACTAAATTTTTATATGGCGTAGTGATTTTAAGTTACTACTTTTGGTGAGGTCGTGACCTTGACCCTGAGGCTTTCCGTTTAGATCAAAACACACGATTGTATTGGTTTTGGGTCTGCGGAAAACGGAGTTACG
The DNA here is from genome assembly GCF_027579695.1 of Neoarius graeffei. Taxonomy (NCBI): domain Eukaryota; kingdom Metazoa; phylum Chordata; class Actinopteri; order Siluriformes; family Ariidae; genus Neoarius; species Neoarius graeffei. The sequence goes on from NC_083578.1 coordinate 69,293,024, forward strand.
ACGGTGATCAAATATATTGCATGATGTTTTATTACGGTTATGATTATTCTGTGAGCGCACCAATCCTTAGGAGTATAAAGTTACATCTTAAAATACAATTAGTGATAACTGTAGACTTTTCAGTGGACTACAACTTTTTTAAGGGAATGCGATGTAGTCAACCATTTATCATGACCCAGATCAAGCCGCCATTTTTCCACAAATTTGCAGAATTTTTGCCAAATTCTGAATATTCATATCAAAGATTTAGTTTTATCTGGATTATTTCTTTCATCATTTTATTTCAAATTAAAACCAACATCACCATTCAAAACCGTATAGTTTATTGACTGTGAGTATATTTAGTGGGATACCCCCACAGTACCCAGTTTCTGAGACAGACCCATTTATACTCAGCAGATAATTTTGTTTGTGTTTATTTTTAGAAAGAAGCAAAATCTGCCAATATAATGCAATAATTATACACTTGAAATAAATAAATACTGTATGTTTAATATTGGGCGGCACGGTGGTGTAGTGGTTAGTGTTGTGGCCTCACAGCAAGAAGGTCCGGGTTCGAGCCCCGTGACCGGAGAAGGCCTTTCTGTGTGGAGTTTGCATGTTCTCCCCGTGTCCGCATGGGTTTCCTCCGGGTGCTCCGGTTTCCCCCACAGTCCAAAGACATGCAGGTTAGGTTAATTGGTGACTCTAAATTGACCGTAGGTGTGAATGTGAGTGTGAATGGTTGTCTGTGTCTATGTGTCAGCCCTGTGATGACCTGGCGACTTGTCCAGGGTGTACCCCGCCTTTCGCCCGTAGTCAGCTGGGATAGACTCCAGCTTGCCTGCGACCCTGTAGAACAGAATAAAGCGGCTAGAGATAATGAGATGAGATAGAATAAACTCATAATGAGAAATCATAGCCAACTTTTCCTGTACTCAAGAAATCTTGACTCTCTCTTCTTTTTATTATTATTATTATATTATTATTATGGGAAGGGATAACTGGACCGAACGTTCTGGTTCCCGGCCGTGCTTTAGACCACCAGCCCATGCCAGGGTCCCATCATCATCATCACCATGGCGTGAGCTGGTAGAATGGCGGTAATAAGGGGCTGCCATTTAATGGCAGGCCCTTAACTGTTGGATATCAAAGATACATGCGGAGTCCAATGGCATTTCGGTAAGACATGTAAACTGGTGGTTCACATATCTTCTTACAGTCATACTCAATGAAGTTATATATCCACATATTTATTATTATTATTATTATTTGCAATTGTCATTCCTATCTTTGTGGGGACATTTGGATGGTCCATGCAAGGGATGTGAAACCGATATAGACAGACAGACAGACAGACAGACAGACAGACAGATGCACATGCGCACACACAGAAAGAGAGAGAGAGAGAGAGAGAGAATGGCTAATCTGCAGATATATATTATAGATTAACCCTTGCTGGAGCTTGTTCTCAGTCGCCTGTCCATGGTGTAATTAATTGCTCACAGTGTTGTGTAGTGTGTGAGAGGAGCTGTCTGAGAGCAGCTGGAGAGGAGAGCCGATCAGCATATAATTAGCAATGACCAACAACCTCAAAGTAAAGGCCATATGCTGCTCCAACCCACCACACATGCCGCCACACATGCCACCACACACACACACACACACACGGTAGAACACCGGCTTTAGATCCACGATCATCTCCTCATTAAAAATATGTTTTAATGATAACTTGAGAAATGAACAACTTTGTAAGTTTTGTCTGAACTCATACATACTTTGACACACTCCTCAGTTTTTCAGTTTTTTAACAAGTTCAAATCATACTCTCTTTCACACACACACACACACACACACACACACACACACACACACACTGTTCTGAGTTCAGACGATTGTCCACAAGATGCAGTGAAACGGAAAACTTTAATCGCATTAAAGCCAAAAACTTCTTTCATTTGGAAATTCCACAGATTTCTCCTCCACTCTTCACCTCTTCACTTCTCTCTCTCTCTCTCTCTCTCTCTCTCTCTCGTCATGGCTGCTGTTCACAGACCTGACTGATTCACCTGCCCACCCCCTACGCCATCTCAGGGAGGAATCCATTTCTCTCTCTCTCTCTCTTCTGTGATCCTGCTCCTCCTCTTCCAGTAAGGGACAGATCAAAGCATCCCCCCCTCTGCCTCCTTCAGACGCTATGGTTCCCTTCACTCTGTCACTTGTGCTTTGTGTAACTCTTTCCGGTTTCAGGCCACGTCCAAACTCTCCTTTTGTCATCTGGCCCAAGCGTACACACACACACACACACACACACACACACACACACACACACACACACACAGAGAGAGAGCTGGGACGAACCACCTGAGGAGTAGGGGGATTAGCAGCGGTACAGTTCAAAGGCTGAGTGATGGTGAGGGAAACATTCAGGACTTCAGTAGTAGTGAGAAAGTTTGTCTGTCTGACCACTAGTTTGGTTTCCGTGAACATTTGTGTGTACACTGCAAAAAATGACGTCTTAGCAAGTGAAAATATTTGTACATAGTCAAATTTATGTAGTGTTTCCTAATATAAGCTCACAATACACCAAAATATGAGATTAGTAAACTTATTGATAGACTTTTTTAAAAACTAATTTCAAGCTTAGGGCGGCATGGTGGTGTAGTGGTTAGCGCTGTCGCCTCACAATAAGAAGGTCCGGGTTTGAGCCCCATGGCCGGCGAGGGCCTTTCTGTGTGGAGTTTGCATGTTCTCCCCGTGTCCGCGTGGGTTTCCTCCGGGTGCTCCGGTTTCCCCCACAGTCCAAAGACATGCAGGTTAGGTTAACTGGTGACTCTAAATTGAGCGTAGGTGTGAATGGGAGTGTGAATGGTTGTCTGTGTGTCAACCCTGTGATGACCTGGCGACTTGTCCAGGGTGTACCCCGCCTTTCGCCCGTAGTCAGCTGGGATAGGCTCCAGCTTGCCTGCGACCCTGTAGAAGGATAAAGCAGCTACAGATAATGAGATGAATGAATGGATGAGATTTCAAGCTTTACATTTTCTTATTCTATTGGCAGATAATTTTCATCTCATCTCATTATCTCTAGCCGCTTTATCCTGTTCTACAGGGTCGCAGGCAAGCTGGAGCCTATCCCAGCTGACTACGGGCGAAAGGCGGGGTACACCCTGGACAAGTCACCAGGTCATCACAGGGCTGACACATAGACACAGACAACCATTCACACTCACATTCACACCTACGGTCAATTTAGAGTCGCCAGTTAACCTAACCTGCATGTCTCTGGACTGTGGGGGAAACCGGAGCACCCAGAGGAAACCCACGTGGACACGGGGAGAACATGCAAACTCCGCACAGAAAGGCCCTCTCCGGCCACGGGGCTCGAACCCGGACCTTCTTGCTGTGAGGCAACAGCGCTAACCACTACACCACCGTGCCGCCCATGACAATTATTATTATTATTATTATTTTATATCTCAACCCTTCACACATCTGCCCTTCTCAGAGGCAATATTCTAGCTTCTGAGGTTAATCCTAGGCATGATCATTGCTCGTTGAAAACTTTGCCCATGGAGCAGTGGTGGTTCAGTGGTTAACCCTCTTGTGGCTGACCCTGTGCTCTGACCCCAACTTCCTAACAAGCTGGAATATGTGAAAGAAAAGAATTCCACAGTACTGCAATGTGTATGTGACAAAGATTTCTTCAAAGCTTCTTCAATAATCAAATTTCCAGACATCATTACACAGAAGCACAAATTGAAATCCACAGAAAGCAGCAACGACTATGGGTTTGTTTGCCATCTCCTTAAGACAAATGAAAAACAAATGTCAATACTGGGTCCATTCAATTTGGAAACACCTACATTGTTTGGTTTCACCACCAGAATGACTAATCACCATTGCCTACTGCTGCACCAGCTTACCCATTATTATTATTTATCCTAAAGTGCTGTTGAAGGAGGGCGGCACAGTGGTGTAGTCGTTAGCACGGTCACCTCACAGCAAGAAGGTTCTGGGTTTGAGCTCAGCAGCCGACGAGGCCTTTCTGTGTGGAGTTTGCATGTTCTCCCCGTATCTGCGTGGGATTCCTCTCGGTGCTCTGGTTTGCCCCACAGTCCAAAGACATGCAGTTAGGTTAACTGGCTACTCTATATTGCCCATAGGTGTGAATGTGTGTGTGAGTGTGCAGACAGGAACTGGCCACCCTACTGCTGCAATTCTGACCAAGCCAACCAAACATGGTTTGCCTCAAGCCCAGATCGGGTTCAGCAGTGACGACAACGATGATGCTGTTGAGTGCGCGATTCCAGTTAGTCAGTTAATTTTCTATAACATTAGCTCCAGCTGTATGATATATATCAATGTGTTCCTTCTAATATGTTATCGTTTCCATAGTGACAACAGTCTCAGCCATTTCCCTTCCACCAACCAGCTCTCCCATCATATGACAGCTACCCACCAAGGAAGGTGAAGGCTAACATGTGCTTTCTCCAAGACATGTGAAGCCAACCAAACACATCTTTTCAAACTGCTGCTCATGCTATTTCATATAGCAGCGTAACACACCAGGAAGAAAACACTATCTGCCCTCTTCCACACACATGATCTCATTGATGCCCACAACTGGCTAGTGATTGACAGGGGAGAGAGTATGTGATCCCTCCCACTCAGACAGCATGGCCAGTTTTGCTTTCTTGGCTCCAAGCAATGGATGGCTTTGGCATCATCGGGATTGAAATTCACAAACTCCAGCAGATACGGCACTTTTCTGTTGTGCCATTTGTGATGGTCCGATATGATGAAGTTTTTTCATGAGGAGATGTTTATTTTTAGAAGTAGTCTACAGTGTCAGCACTTTGTAACAGTCATCGGTAAAGAGAAAAGAAAAAAACGAGGCTGGTGAGGGAATGACTTGTAATAATAATAATAATAATACTTGTTATAACGTAATTGATAAGAGAAGCATAAACAGCTAAGACTATAAAAAGTTATGAAAATATAAAAATGTAGGCATAGAGTAGATATAATATAAATAGTAGCAGTACTTGTATATAGTTTGTATCATATACAACTTTTGCTATGCAAAGGTGCAGGAACTACAGTATATTGTGTTGCAGTTCTATACAGTGTATTATTTATTCCATATATGAGATAGTTATCCACTGATGAGATAGCTATCCACAGATAGGATAGTTATTATCCTCTGCCCAAACGAAGTCCGTCCATCCATGTGTCCGTCTGGCTGTCCATCCTGTCATGTTTTTGTTTCCAGGCCATATCTTTAAAACTACTGAAGATATCTTTGTAAGAAGAAGAAACTTTGTATACATATCAAGCAGCATATGAACTGGTGCCTTTTGCTATTTTGGATTTTTGAAAGAAAGTATTTTTCAAATTTTTACATAAACAGTAGATTTTGACTTAGTTTCTAAGAGCAGTGTTTGTTTCCGGAGCATATATCCAGAACTATTCATGATATGGATTTGAAACTTGGTGTACATGTTAACAAGGTGATGTAGATGCACCTTTTCATACTAAGAAATTTGAGAAATTTTAATTTTTCATGTTTCCATGGAGGGTGGCACGGTGGTGTAGTGGTTAGCGCTGTCGCCTCACAGCAAGAAGGTCCGGGTTTGAGCCTCATGGCCGGCGAGGGCCTTTCTGTGCGGAGTTTGCATGTTCTCCCCGTGTCCGTGTGGGTTTCCTCCGGGTGCTCCGGTTTCCCCCACAGTCCAAAGACATGCAGGTTAGGTTAACTGGTGACTCTAAATTGACCGTAGGTGTGAATGTGAGTGTGAATGGTTGTCTGTGTCTATGTGTCAGCCCTGTGATGACCTGGCGACTTGTCCAGGGTGTACCCCGCCTTTCGCCCGTAGTCAGCTGGGATAGGCTGCAGCTTGCCTGCGACCCTGTAGAACAGGATAAAGTGGCTAGAGATAATGAGATGAGATGTTTCCATGGAAACAATTTCAGACTTAGTCTCTCAGGTTAGTCTCTTAGGTGTAGGTTTGGTTTCCGGAGCAGAACTTGAAAACTATGAGTGGTATGGTCTTGAAAGTTGGTATATGTGTTGATTAAGTAATGTATATGTGCCTTTTGATACTAAGAAATGTGAGACATTTTAAGTTTTAGCTCACCTGGACAAAGGTCCCGTGGGTTTATGCCATGGGCTGCTGAGGTCAGTGTAAAGCTGTAGGATTGGTTTCCTGCAGCAGAACTTGAAAAATGTGACAAATAATATCTTGAAACTTGGTATATAAGGTGGGGGATATAGAGGACTCTGTCTTCTTGTTATTTAGCCACTGAAAAGATAGTCATCCACCAATGAGATACAGTAAAAACCCATGTATAAGAACCTGGATTTTAAGAACCTATTAGGTTAAGAGTTTCCATTTTGACCCCCTTTACATAAGAACCTGTCTTAGGCTAAAATTTTAAAGCAGGTTCTTATTTTCAAAAAGAGTCAAAACTAAAAATGTTTTAATCAAAGAAAATAGGCTCTACAGAGTGATGAAAATGAGCTAGAACTCTGGCAATGTCATGAGACATAATACATTCATATAAGCAACATGCAGGACAGAGCCAGGAAAATGGGAAGGGGCCGGGGGTCTGCAGTTTTTAAATGCCCGGAGATGCATTTCGAGCTGTCAGAGACATGTTCTAAATGAAATCTCTTAAAGAAAATTACCGTAACAAAAATACATTTTAAAAGTAGGAACTTCCAAAACCATTTTATTTGTCACTGAAAATGATATTGTCAGAGTTGCAGGTATATGTGTAGAACATAATTACAACTGATATATGGTAATATTGATGAAAGTTGCATTGTCATATAATGCATTACCGCATGACACACTACAGTGTAGTACACTGACCACAAAACACCTCATATCAATAAATTATTACTATTTTAGCAACTGCAATCTGAGCTCCTGCTCAGGACATTCAATGTACATTCAATCTGCACCAGCCATGTATTCATCTGCAAAGATCCATGTAGAGCAGGGCAACATGTACAGCAGCTGTGCTTGCTTGGTAAAAATACCAGATCACTGACAATCAATTAGAAAGTTTTGCTGTATATAACAGTTGTATATATTGTTTTGTTACCTTGATTTTACAAATAGTGCTTATCTGTATTATTTTATTTGTATTTGCTTAGATTGCAGTAATTTGGAGAAAGTTTATGCATAATTTACATAAATGAAAGACCACACCTAATGACAATGAGTAGCTCTTTTCTTAAAAAAAATGAGAAGCCATTTAAGAACCTAGATAGCCTAATTTCACAGTAAATACAGTGGTGCTTGAAAGTTTGTGAGCCCTTTAGAATTTTCTATATTTCTGCATAAATATGACCTAAAACATCATCAGATTTTCACACAAGTCCTAAAAGTAGATAAAGAGAACCCAGTTAAACAAATGAGACAAAAATATTATACTTGGTCATTTATTTATTGAGGTAAATCATCCAATATTACATATCTGTGAGTGGCAAAAGTATGTGAACCTCTAGGATTAGCGGTTAATTTGAAGGTGAAATTAGAGTCAGGTGTTTTCAATCAATGGGATGACAATCAGGTGTGAGTGGGCACCCTGTTTTATTTAAAGAACAGGGATCTATCAAAGCCTGATCTTCACAACACATGTTTGTGGAAGTGTATCATGGCACGAATAAAGGAGATTTCTGAGGACCTCAGAAAAAGCGTTGATTATGCTCATCAGGCTGGAAAAGGTTACAAAACCATCTCTAAAGAGTTTGGACTCCACCAATCCACAGTCAGACAGATTGTGTACAAATGGAGGAAATTCAAGACCATTGTTACCCTCCCCAGGAGTGGTCGACCAACAAAGATCACTCCAAGAGCAAGGCGTGTAATAGTTGGTGAGGTCACAAAGGACCCCAGGGTAACTTCTAAGCAACTGAAGGCCTCTCTCACATTGGCTAATGTTAATGTTCATGAGTCCACCATCAGGAGAACACTGAACAACAATGGTGTGCATGGCAGGGTTGCAAGGAGAAAGCCACTGCTCTCCAAAAAGAACATTGCTGCTCATCTGCAGTTTGCTAAAGATCATGTGGACAAGCCAGAAGGCTATTGGAAAAATGTTTTGTGGACGGATGAGACCAATATATAACTTTTTGGTTTAAATGAGAAGCGTTATGTTTGGAGAAAGGAAAACACTGCATTCCAGCAGAAGAACCTTATCCCATCTGTGAAACATGGTGGTGGTAGTATCATGGTTTGGGCCTGTTTTGCTGCATCTGGGCCAGGATGGCTTGCCATCATTGATGGAACAATGAATTCTGAATTATACCAGCGAATTCTAAAGGAAAATGTCAGGACATCTGTCCATGAACTGAATCTCAAGAGAAGCTGGGTCACGCAGCAAGACAACGACCCTAAGCACACAAGTCGTTCTACTAAAGAATGGTTAAAGAAGAATAAAGTTAATGTTTTGGAATGGCCAAGTCAAAGTCCTGACCTTAATCCAATCGAAATGTTGTGGAAGGACCTGAAGTGAACAGTTCATGTGAGGAAACTCACCAACATCCCAGAGTTGAAGCTGTTCTGTACGGAGGAATGGGCTAAAATTCCTCCAAGCCGGTGTGCAGGACTGATCAACAGTTACTGGAAGCGTTTAGTTGCAGTTATTGCTGCACAAGGGGGTCACACCAGATACTGAAAGCAAAGGTTCACATACTTTTGCCACTCACAGATATGTAATATTGGATCATTTTCATCAATAAATAAATGACCAAGTATAATATTTTTATCTCATTTGTTTAACTGGGTTCTCTTTATCTACTTTTAGGACTTGTGTAAAAATCTGATGCTGTTTTAGGTCATATTTATGCAGAAATATAGAAAATTCTAAAGGGTTCACAAACTTTCAAGCACCACTGTATCATTTATATAAGAACCTGTTTAGGCTAATTTGGAAAAATCCAGGTTCTTGTATGTGGGTTTTTACTGTAGTCATCCACCGATGAGTTAGTTACCCACCAGTGGAACAGTCATCCACAGATGAGATGGTTATTCACTGATGATTCAAGAGTCAAGAGAACATTATTTTCAGTACATCCATATACAAGTATACAGTGCATTGAAATACTGTTTCCTTCAGGCTCCTCATAGTGCATTTATAGAGAAAACACATTACAAAATAAGGTATATAAATAACTATCTATAGCTATCAAAGTCGACTTTTTGCCATCTATACATCATAGGTATTTAAACATACAGCTGTCTGAATACAATAAGCAACATAAATGACAAGACGGGTAATAACAAGCGCAACGTGGCAATTGTGTGCAAATGTTCGTGTCAGTGCAAAAATATCGGAGAATGCAGTTCAGTTTGAAAAGTTCAAGTTTTACTAGGATATTACAACAAGAAAAGATGGGTGCAAAGTAAGCATTAGGCATGTGTGTGTGTGTGTGCAAATGGATCAGAAGTGGATGAGAAAACTGTGGTTTCAGTTTGAACTGTCTGTTCTTCAGGGGTAACATTGATTTCAGGACTCTGACTGCCTGGGGGAAGAAGCTGTTGCAGTGTCTGAAAGTTACGGTTCGAATGCTATGGTACCTTCTGCCTGGCAGCAGTAGGGAGAACAGTGCATGTGATGGGTGGGGCTCGTCCTGCACTATGCTGTTGGCACGGTGGATGATGTGCTTCTTATAGAGTTGGGATATGGGGGGGAGAGAGACCCGGTGATCCTCTCTGCCGTTCTCACTATCCGCTGCAGGGACTTTTGTTCAGCGATGCTGCACTTCCTGAACCAGACAGTGATGTAACAGTCGAGAACACTCTCAATGGTCCCTTGGTAGAAAGATGTGAGGATGGGAGGAGGGAAGCTGGCTTTCTTCAGTTTTTGCAGAAAGCATAAATGCTCTTGAGCTTTCTTGGTGAGGACAATGGTGTTCAGGGTCCAGAAGAGGTTGTCGTCCATGTGCACTCCCAGGAACGTCACACTGCTGACTGTTTCAACAGTAGAGCAGTAACAATATGGCGTAAAAGATCAGATGGGTATCCACAGATGAGATACTGTAGTTACAGCTGCTGTATTGTGTCCAGTGCAGATAATGTGCCGATGTACACTGATTCATGGATTAAAAAAAGCTGGATTAGTTTGCAGAGTTTGTATGATTTTTAATTAATAAAAAGATGCAATGCTTGGAAAACTGCTGTGTTACAACTTAAATCAAGGAGTTCAGAACATGCTGTTATTGGAAGTGAAAAGATTTCAGGTGGTAACTCATCACACCATCCTGTTGTGTTTTATTCCTTATATATTTACCTACAGTATAACCATAGATCCTGGCGACTTGTCCAGGGTGTACCCTGCCTTTCGCCCATAGTCAGTTGGGATAGGCTCCAGCTTGCCTGCGACCCTGTAGAACAGGATAAAGTGGCTAGAGATAATGAGATGAGATGAGATGAGATGAGATGACCATAGATTTTTATTGATATCAATGTCAGATTTTGGCCACTATGTTGAGTGTTTCATATAAAGTGAACCATACGTACACTACCGTTCAAAGGTTTGGGGTCACTTTGAAATGTCCTTATTTTTGAAAGAAAAGCACTGTTCTTTTCAATGAAGATCACTTTAAACTAATCAGAAATCCACTCTATACATTGCTAATGTGGTAAATGACTATTCTAGCTGCAAATGTCTGGTTTTTGGTGCAATATCTCCATAGGTGTATAGAGGCCCATTTCCAGCAACTCTCACTCCAGTGTTCTAATGGTACAATGTGTTTGCTCATTGCCTCAGAAGGCTAATGGATGATTAGAAAACCCTTGTACAATCATGTTAGCACAGCTGAAAACAGTTGAGCTCTTTAGAGAAGCTATAAAACTGACCTTCCTTTGAGCAGATTGAGTTTCTGGAGCATCACATTTGTGGAGTCGATTAAATGCTCAAAATGGCCAGAAAAATGTCTCGACTATATTTTCTATTCATTTTACAACTTATGGTGGTAAATAAAAGTGTGACTTTTCATGGAAAACACAAAATTGTCTGGGTGACCCCAAACTTTTGAACGGTAGTATATATCACAAGAATAAGAACTTTTACCTTGTTGCTTAATGAGGGTTTTTCCCACATGCAAAACCGCAGAAAACGAGACAACACTGAATGATATGACACCTTATCATGGCATGATGGTGCCAGTTTTGTCCTTGAAAGGGCCTAAATTTTACTGAATCCAAAATAGGTATTTCACATAAACATTTATTGATTTATTGTCACAAGTACTGCTAGACACACAGTACTTTGCAAAAGTCTTACGCACATGTAACAAAATACTGTAGACCAAAATGACTTTAAAATGAAATGTTTCAACATTTAAAAAAACAAATACTATAAACAGCAGTAAGCCATAATCAATGAACAAAGTCAATATTTGGTGTGAGACGACCCTTTACTTAAAAAAAAAAAAAAGTCTCAGGTACAATGAGTGCAGTTTTATGCGGAAATGAGCTGTAGGTTTTACTGAGCATCTTACAGAACCAGCCACAGTTCTTCTGGACACTTTGACTGTCGCACTCACTTCTTCATCTCATCTCATCTCATTATCTCTAGCCGCTTCATCCTTCTACAGGGTCGCAGGCAAGCTGGAGCCTATCCCAGCTGACTACGGGCGAAAGGCGGGGTACACCCTGGACAAGTCGCCAGGTCATCACAGGGCTGACACATAGACACAGACAACCATTCACACTCACATTCACATCTACGGTCAATTTAGAGTCACCAGTTAACCTAACCTGCATGTCTTTGGACTGTGGGGGAAACCGGAGCACCCGGAGGAAACCCACGCGGACACGGGGAGAACATGCAAACTCCACACAGAAAGGCCCTCGCCGGCCCCGGGGCTCGAACCCAGAACCTTCTTGCTGTGAGGCGACAGCGCTAACCACTACACCACCGTGCCGCCACTTCTTCATTTTGCGTCAAAATCTAGTAGCCTTCATTATGTTTTCTTTTTTAATCTGAAAAGTGCGCTCTTATGTAACATGCTGCTCAGATACAAACATTTTCTTTTCTGTAGCATTTAATTTTGTGCTGAAAAACAAACGTTTGGACTCTAAAATGTTTTTGTACTGACTAGATAATGTAGACATCATCAAATATAAATCTATGACAACGTTTGTATTTAAAAAAAAAAAACTGAGTGCCTAAGACTTTTGCACAGTACTGCATCTTTTATAAGTAAGTTTATTTCAAATAGTTTTCTGTTCTCTTCTCAGTACAGAAATAACTGTGGGTGGCATGGTGACACAGCGGGTAGTGTTTCCATTGCACAGCTCGGGTGTCTCTGGTTCAATTCTAAAAAACATGCCGATTGGTAATGCTAAATTGCACCTCGGTGTGAATGAATATGTTAAAGTGTGTGTGCATGGCCAGTGGTGTCGTGGTTAGCGCTGTCGCCTCACAGCAAGAAGGTCCGGGTTCGAGCCCAGTGGCCGGCGAGGGCCTTTCTGTGTGGAGTTTGCATGTTCTCCCCATGTCCGCGTGGGTTTCCTCCGGGTGCTCCGGTTTCCCCCACAGTCCAAAGACATGCAGGTTAGGTTAACTGGTGACTCTAAATTGACCGTAGGTGTGAATGTGAGTGTCAATGGTTGTTTGTCTCTATGTGTCAGCCCTGTGATGACCTGGCAACCTGTCCAGGGTGTACCCCGCCTTTCGCCCATAGTCAGCTCGTATAGGCTCCAGCTTGCCCGTGACCCTCTACAGGATAAGCAGTTACTGTACAGATAATGGATGGATGGATGTGTGCATGGCCCTGATGTCCCACTCAGGGTGTATTCCCGTATCACAGCCAGGACAGGTTCTGTTCTGTTCGGTATCATCATATGGTTAACATTATTCATGATACATAAGAGTTCAGTTCAGTAGAAAAGTGGCTTCATAGGTCCAGGCGTGATCATTGTTTCCACAAGAGGGTGATGCTGTGCCTTTTATCCTCCCAGTCTCATGGTTGAATGGTTTACATGTTTACTTTAGAATATGAAGAAACTAATGAAAACTAGGCTGTAATTCATGATTCCTCAGTTTATATTGGTTAAAATGTGACTGAAATGCTTTCTTCTAAGTGCCTGAGTGTAGGAAACAAAGCTATAGCCATGGTATTTATTTATTTATTTATTTATTTATTTTTAAGCGCAAGCTGAAGACACAGAAGCCATTTGCTGCTTGGAGTTTGATCTGTTTCTCACAGTACTGTTGTTGATTACCCCAAATAACTATTACTTAATCAACTATTACTCTAAAATTTCCCAAGATGACGTTCCTCTCAATAAAACACTAATCCCACCCGAAACACTCTCTTTTGATTCATAAATGAACTGAGGTGAGAATATGAGTTACATGCCAAACAAAAACACATTTGTCACACCAGAATGAGTGTGAGAGTGACTTTTTATTCTACAACATTTAAACATTCTTTGTTCCTCTACTCATCAGTAAATGGGCCATTTGCTGTGATAGGGTTCAATTCAGAAGACTTTATATTGCAACAAAGAGTCTCATTTACCTTCATTGTACAAATCATTTCTCTTATCTGCTGTGCCTGTCAGTACTCGCCCTATCTGTGCTTGCATCAGTCAGAGATGCCAAACCGCACGTCCATCACTGGTACTGCTCTGCAATCATCACCCGTATCTCAAGTCCAAGATAAAAATGTACGTGTATCTAAAGTGCACCGATGGATGTCACATAACTGGGTGTTTCACTCTCACATACACTGTCCATCTTGTGTTTTGACATAACATTAGTCATGACTTGCCCTACCACATGCGCACACACACTCACCCTACCTTGTTCCTTAACGCTGTGTGGGCCAGGCTCATCTGAGCTGTTTCTATGACGACGGGACATGAGGAGCAGGCATCACCTCAGATACCTAAACCAGATAATCTCAACTCAGGTCTCTCTCTCTCTCTCTCTCTCTCTCTCTCTCTCACACACACACACACACACACACACACATCTCTGTGGGGTATTTTCATTGACGTGTGCACTACTGTAGCTAAATAACGCTGTGTGTACAGCTAATGCTTAAAGAAGCTTAAAAGAAAAAGCTTTATAGGGAACAGCCACAATATCAGAATTTTCATGTAATCCAATCTTAATGGGAAAACTCAAAGGCCTAAAAGTCTAAAGAGGCTCTAAAAGGTGAAATACATATTGCGGATAAATACAAAATATAAATATTAAAAATATACATATGCATGTATATACAATGAGACAGTATCAACAGTTAACAAATAGTATTTCCTGTTATGGTGGTGTTCAGGACAGTAATTTATTGTGACTGAAAAGTAAACACATTTGAGTGTTTACTATTAAAGAGTGTCATTTTTACATTTTTTTTTTACAACCCTGATTCCAAAAATGTTGGGATGCTGTGTAAAACACAATAAAAACAGAATGCAATGATTTGCAAATCCTTTTTGACCTATATTTGATTGAATACAATATGCAAACTGATAAACTTTATTGCTTTTTGCAAATATACACTCATTCTGAATTTGATACCTGCAACACATTCCAAAATAGTTGGGATAGGGGCATGTTTAACACTGTGTTACATCACCTTTCCTTTTAACAACACGCAGTAAGCGTCTGGGAACTGAGAACACTAATTTTTGCAGTTTTGAAAGTGAAATTCTTTCCCATTCTTGCTTGATATACAACTTTAGTTGCTCAACAGTCCAGGATCTCCATTGTTGTATTTTACACTTTGGCAGGCCAGTTTAGCCCCCGCACGCTTTTATTATGAAGTCACACTGTTATAACATGTGCAGAATGTGGCTTTGCATTATTTTACTGGAATAAGCAGGGACATCCCTGGAAAAGACATCATCTGGCTGGCAGCATATGTTGCTCCAAATCCTGCATGTATCTTTCAGCATTAATGATACCTTCATAGATGTACATGTTATGCTTGCCAGGGGCACTAACACACCCCCATACCATCAGAGATGCTGACTTTTGAACTTTGTGCTGGTCACAATTTGGATGGTTCTTTTCCTCTTTAGCCCAGAGGACACAATGTCCATGACAGCCAAAAACAATTTGAAATGTGGACTCGTCAGACCACAGCCCACTTTGCGTCAGTCCATCTCAGATGAGCTCGGGCTCAGAGAATTTGGTGTCATTTCTGGATGTTGTTGATATATGGCTTTCATATATCAACAACCAGAGCTTTGTATTTTTATTTTATTTTCTCTTTTGTTTTTTTGTGTTTGTGTAGTTTGATGTTTGTTTTTGTTTGAGTGTTTTTGTCCGCCGGTTGTGGTGTAGCTCCAGACCCAGTTTTGGGCGTCAGTTCCCTCCAGGCTTTGGTTCACCATGGGTGATGCCTGTGCTCCTAGTTATGGACTGCAGTAAGCTCGTTGCTCATTTTAACATCGTGGTTGTCCAGCACTCTGTGCAGTGGTGCTTTAGTGCTTGGCGTGATGTTCCGAGCGATGTTGATTGGCGTGATGTTCCGAGCGATGTTGATTATAATTATGATTATTATTATTTCAATTTGCATGGTAGATGCAGCAATGAACTGTCTTTACCAACAACACTTTTCTGAAGTGTTTCCGAGCCCATGTAGGGCTCGAAGGTCACAGGTGTCCAATGTTGGTTTTTGGCCTTACGTACAGAGATTTCTCTGGATTCTCTGAATCTTTTGATGATATTATGGATTGTTGATGATAAAATTCCTAAATTCCTTGCAACTGTATGTTGAGAAACATTGTTTTTAACCTGTTGGACTATTTCCCCACATAGTTTTTCAAAAAGTGGTGAACCTCACCCCTTCCTTGCTTGTGAATAACTGAGCCTTTCCAATTACCAATCAACCTGTTGAATGTTCCAAACAGCTGTTTTTTTTTTTAGCATTCCACAACTTTCCTTGTCTTTTGTTGGCCCTGTCGCAACTTTTTTGTAACATGTTGCAGGCATCAAATTCAGCACGAGTGTATATTTATGAAAAACAATACCGTTTATCAGTTTGAACATTACATGCCTTTTCCTTGTATTGTATTCAATTCAGTATATGTCAAAAAGGATTCGCAAATCATTGCATTCTGATTTTATTTACATTTTACACATCATCCCAACTTTTTTGGAATCAGGGTTGTAAAAAAAATTGGTGTTAAATTCTTACGTATAGCAAATAATTCTAACTAAATATAATAAATTTCAGCAAACAATGGCAAAGGGTAAGTGCAGATATTGTGTTTAAAACGTACAGAAACCTTTCTCTTGTAAGATACACTATATTGGAAATATTGGGAAAGGGAAAATTGGATTAAGGAGTGGATAATGTCTGTACATCAGAAATACAGTATGTACAAACCACAGTGACCTTGTTTCCTACTCCGAGAGACTGAAAAAGTAGAAGAATGTGTCTCCATTGTCAGGCTCGTTTAAGGACTTTTGTGTGGTTTTTGAGATGTAGTTGGGATGGAAATGTTGCTGAAATCTGCCAAATCTTGTTAACGATAATAGCTGTTCTATGATGGATGAAGGTATTTTGCTGACACTCAATTGCCAATTACAGAGTTATTCTAAAAATTCAGTAGATAGTAACCTACACTGTAGCTTAAGTCAATGGTCATAGCCTCTTGACTTGACTGTATTTAAGGCAATGTCATTATTATTGTTGTTCTGCCACATAAAAAACTACGGTCATGAGTTGCTTCTATTGGACAAAACACACTTTTCAAGGGTTATTTTACATTGTCTCTCTTTTGGGAGAAAGAGATTGGAGTGTGTCCATCTGTGCATTTGGCTATTTCCTGGATTATGGGATTACAATCAGACTGGTCATGTGACATGCATTGACCCTGCTTATTACCCAGATTATGCAGGAGCAGATGAGGCAACCACTTCTATCTCTTCTTCCATCCATCCATCTGTATGCGTACTTTAAATGTTCTCTCCTGATAGCTACTCATATATAACTACAGAAGATTTTACACTCACCGTCGTCGTCGTCATCATCATCATCATCCTTTCTCCAGATTCTGGAGCTCAGTCCAGAGTTACACACTGACATGGAGGTAAGCTTGTCCTTCACACCTTTCTCCTCACAGGATCTTCACTAAAAGCATTGCTCATATAGTGAGACTAGGTTCAATGTGGTAATATTGTAAACAAACAAACAAAAAAAGCAAGTCATCCTGTCGGTATGGAATGGAAACTGGAGAGCTTTGTAATAAAAGATGGCAGTTTGCAATGTACAGTACACTGATGGCAGTCTAGTTCAAAGGTTTAAGTCTGAAATTGATTTTTTTTTGTTTTGTTTCCTTATAACAGATGAGAGAAGTGACCTAAAACTATCACTAGCATCAACAAAAGCACATCTGGCTGCCAAGTTTAAAATGGGCTGAGAAAAAGCATGACGGCTCACAGAGGCGATGTTTGGCCCACAGAGATCAAATCCTGTTCCCAATTCACATATCGTCCTCATTCAGCGTCTGTGTTCGCTTCATTAAGTTTGCTGGCACAAAAAGGTGCTGGCTCTATATCCGTTTCCTCATAGGACTTAAGCCTCTAGGCATACATTTAAAAACCTGACTTCAGCATAAAAACTTCGAGGAACGGTTCTGTGCACCAAATTTAGCAATATTTTACAGTCTTTGGTTTCAGTTCTCTGCTCTAAACTCTGAGGTGCAGGTTAGTGTGGATTGGAACAGAGCCTCTCCTCAGCCGTCCCTCGGTCATAGTGGGATTTAGTGACATGCAGCAAGTGTTTTGATTTTACACACGTCTGCAAAGTAGTGGCCGAGTTTGATAAACAGAGAAAATGAGAAAACCTTTCTGACATTATGCAGATCTGTGACTTCTACTTTACGCACAGGCATCTGATATGGCCCAGAAAAGTGACATCGATGAAATGATGATTTCAATCATACAATACAATAGGGTTTGCTCTGGGTTCTCGGGGAAAAACAAAACAAAAAACATGCCGGTAGGTGGACTGATTATACTAAATTGCCCCTTGATGCGAAGGAGCATGTGCTTTTGTGAGTGTGGTACACTAGAATGGATTTGCATCTCATTCAGGAATGAATGATGTTTCACTGCTATTGGTTGGATCATTTGCTCTGTCTACATTTGTATAAACAACATATAAAATTCCACAAACTCACCCTCGCTTGTTCAAATTCTTACAAATTTTTACATGCGATCAGGTTCCATTCTTATTGGTGTGGTGGCACAGTAGCGTTGTCACCTTACAGCTGCAGGATCACCAGTTTGATCCTGATCTCGGTTTACTGTCTGCTCAGAGTTTCGCGTGTTCTACTAGTGTCCACGTGGTTTCCTCCTGATTCTTCAATTTCCTTTCACTTCCCAAAAACCTGTTGTAGGTGGTTTGGGTACTCTAAATTGCCCTAAGAAGTGAATATGTGTGTGTGTGTGTGTATCATGGTACCCTGCAATACACTGGAATCCCATTCAAGGTGTAGTCCCATCTTGCGCTCAGTGTTTCCGGGATAAGCTCCGGACCCACCGTGACCCTGACCATTACAGAGTGGTTACTGAATATGAGTAATAAGAATGAGTGAGATTGTTGGAACACATTTTAGAGTAAAAACTACGAATATGACAGTTTGGAAGGAATAAAGTTAACATGTCAGAGAAATAAAATGACTAAACACATGAATTCTTCAACAAAGATTTACCACTTAGGGTACAGTCCAGTTTTAAGAACATCTATTCCATACACTACAGAACATACAGCTGTTACAAAACAAATTTTCTACTGTATAATACAACTGTGTATGGCACATTGCTGCCCTCTATTGTTAGCTTGTGAACCAACAGCAGAACAGAAGTGGACATCTTTGTAAAGAGCCATTACCTGTAAGCGTGAGCAGCACTGATTAATCTTATTAGGTTACCACGAAATATCCTCACAGGCCTGTGTTTTGTTAGCCCTTCTCCTGTGCTTTGCAACTGGTGTGCTTTAAGCATTTTTCACAGGATGTTATTGGGAATTATAAGTTCAAAATTCAGGTAAAGCATGCAGCTCTGAGGGGTGCTGTTCCATCCACCTGCAGATTCCCACCTCATCTCATCTCATTATCTCTAGCCGCTTTATCCTTCTACAGGGTCGCAGGCAAGCTGGAGCCTATCCCAGCTGACTACGGGCGAAAGGCGGGGTACACCCTGGACAAGTCGCCAGGTCATCACAGGGCTGACACATAGACACAGACAACCATTCACACTCACATTCACACCTACGGTCAATTTAGAGTCACCAGTTAACCTAACCTGCATGTCTTTGGACTCTGGGGGAAACCGGAGCACCCGGAGGAAACCCACGCGGACACGGGGAGAACATGCAAACTCCACACAGAAAGGCCCTCGCCGGCCCCGGGGCTCGAACCCAGGACCTTCTTGCTGTGAGGCGACAGCGCTAACCACTACACCACTGTGCCGCCCCAGATTCCCACCTCTTTCAGCTAAAAGAAGCTAATCTTTCTGTGCAAATACAGACTATCTGGAGAAACAAGACATTGGTTTTAATGATTAGGACCCTAAAAGTAAAGGTTTATACTCCCCCAGCTTACTAAGAGCTTCTCGGGAGCACCCTTGGTGTTTTTTATTCCATATAGGGGCTGATAAAATGTGAAAAGCCTTCCGGATGCTGTGTTCCCATAGCTGCCCACATCAGATTTAAAACACTGATGCTTAAGCCAGTATCTCACTGGGCTGCGACAGCTTGCGACAAATTGCGAACGTCATTCGCGAGAGAGTTTCAAAAGTGTCTTGAAACATTCGTGGGGCTTCTCAATTTCTTCGCATGAGTCGCAAAGTGTCGCTCCTTTGTCGCTGAAATTTTGAACATGTTCAAAAAATTTGTGCAACAAAATTTCTCTCAAAATAGCCGCAAATGCGTCGCTGGTGTCACAAAGCTGTCACGAGCCCTTCTCAAGCCAGTTTCCGTGAGACAGGAAGTGCGAGTGTATGGGTAGTATCTCACTGGGCTGCGACAGCCTGCGACTAGTTGGAGACACAACAATTGCGATAAAATATGTGAATTAGCGACAATTTTCACTTGGAATCACACTGAATTGATATTCGCATATTTTATCGCAATTGTTGTGTCTCCAACTAGTCGCAGGCTGTCGCAGCCCAGTGAGATACTACCCTTACCTACAAAGCCAAAAACAGACTGGCCCTCACCTGTCTGAAGACGACTTTCACACTGCACTACGTTCCCTTTTAGCAACAAGCGCGGCTCAGATTGACCCAACATCCTTCAATGAGGACATGCATCAAAACTCTTCTCTACCAGGTGGTGGGATGAACTCCCCCTGGTTGTCCAAACAGCTGAGTCACTATTTGTCTTCAAATAAAGACTAAAGACCAACCTCTTCACCAAGCACTGAAAATGGCCGACTCACCCTTCCCAGAATCCAGTTCATTGTTTTTATTTTGAAATCACATGACTGCTACTCTACTAACTTTCTGTGCAGCAAAACCTCTGCAAATTCACTGTTAGTGAGCCCTTCGAGAATCCATGAAGGTATCACAAACTTTTACTTCATTTATTTGCCACTCGATGTTTTGAGTCGAATATGCCTGCTATTTTCTTTCTTTCATGGCTGCCTGAGGTCAGTTCTGGTCCATTACGATGGAATAACCATATGAAAAAAGAACAGATTGGTTGAAATAATTTAAAATATAACTACTTTGACAAAACATCTTCAATTTCATGTTACAATTTATGATCTGGGTGGCACGGTGGTGTAGTGGTTAGCGCTGTCGCCTCACAGCAAGAAGGTCCGGGTTCGAGCCCCGTGGCCGACGAGGGCCTTTCTGTGCGGAGTTTGCATGTTCTCCCCGTGTCCGCGTGGGTTTCCTCCGGGTGCTCCGGTTTCCCCCACAGTCCAAAGACATGCAGGTTAGGTTAACTGGTGACTCTAAATTGACCGTAGGTGTGAATGTGAGTGTGAATGGTTGTCTGTGTCTATGTGTCAGCCCTGTGATGACCTGGCGACTTGTCCAGGGTGTACCCCGCCTTTCGCCCATAGTCAGCTGGGATAGGCTCCAGCTTGCCTGCGACCCTGTAGAACAGGATAAAGCGGCTACAGATAATGAGATGAGATGAATTTATGATCTGTGGCTTAGGATGTCACAGGATCGTTGCGGATTGTTTTTCAAACAGTGCAATATCCATGGATGCAAAAATGGTGACTCACTACTTGGTGCAAAGGTTTCTGGGAATGATGAGCTGGGCCCTTTAAATGAGCAGTAATAAAAAAAAGTGACTTGTCGTGTTTTTGTTGCTGTGCTACCTTGTTATACTAATTTGCGACAGAGTTTTAGCTTGATAATATTCTAAGACCATGAGCATGAGGATATGTTTTTGCTGGAGACTAGAAAGAATTTATAAGTCCCTCTGGATAGATGACCATGAGTTGGCCTAGTGGTTAGCGTGTCCACCACTCGATCAGGAATTCTACTCATGGTCAGGTCATACCAAAGACCATCATAAGTACCTACTGCCATCTGGCAAGGCATGCTGCAATACAGATGTGAGTGGGGAGTCAAACTCTCGCGGTTACCAGAGGACTAGCCCCTCACTGTAACCCTAGCTGAATAGGTGAGAAGCCAAGGGCTATGGAAACGGAGATGGGTGCCACCTGATTGCATGGTGTGGAAAGGACTTTAGACCTCTGGATAGGTCATCTGCTAAATGATGTAAATGTAAATAGTGCAGTATAAAAGTTGTTGAAATCTACTCGAAAGATTTGGACCAAAAATTAAGCTTGAAGCACAAGGTGATTGTGTTATAACCCTCTCTCTGTCTCAGGTGGAGTTGGAGGGGGAGTGTGGATGAGGAACTCTGGAATACTTCTCAATCACCTCCATGGATCATAGAAGATCCTCCAATCCCCTTTTCTGTCTCCTTCTGCTCCTCTTCATCTTCTGTCTGTGTCTCAGTATGCCAGCCCACTCTCCTCTCCTGCCTGGTCAGCCCTTCCTGATTCTTTGGGCTGTGCCTAACAAGGCTTGCCTTGGTCGCCCTGACCCGGCAGCTTTTGGGATGGAGTGGGAGGGACATGTGGCTGAATTTTATGAGGACTCACTGGGACTTTACCCGTATTTCAGTGCAGAGGGAGAGCCTGTGAATGGTGGCTTGCCTCAGCACACCAGCCTGGAGCGCCACCTTCAGAAATTGGAAAGGGACCTCACAGCAACTTTGCCCCAGGCTGGGGCACCTGGCCTCGGGGTGCTGAGGTGGAATGAGTGGGAGCCACAGTGGAGGAGAAACAGGGGGAATCAGCAGAGGTATTTGGAGACATCGCGTACATTGCTCCGGGTTTTTTTCCCAGGCTGGAGTGCAGATGAGGTGGAGAAATGGGCTCAGGTGAAACCGCTACCACAAATAAAAAACACACAGGGCTACATCTTGTTCCCATATTTATCATTGAAATGGTGTACCCAATTTGTTTTAAGCAGAATGTCGACATACTGATGTCATTTCCTGCCAGGTGGACTTTGAAGCCGCAGCCCAATTCATTCTCATGGAGACCCTGAGAGAGTTAAAGAGACTCCGCCCACAGAGACTGTGGGGCATGGCTCCGTACCCAAGCTGCTACAACTCTGATCCCACTCAGATGCTGCTAGCTAATTACACAGGCCGCTGCCCTGCTGCAGAGATGGCACTAAATGATGAGCTCATGTGGCTGTGGAAGCGAAGCGATGCACTTTACCCCATCCTCGAACTGGAGAAACTCCCTGAAGGAACCAAGGGTGCATGGTTGTATGCATCCAATCAGATCAGAGAGGCATTAAGAGTGGCTGCTCTTGCAGGAACAACATTTGAACTTCCTGTTTTTCCACTGGTCAAGAGTATGTACACCTCCTCCAGTAGCTTTCTCTCTGAGGTAATCATTTAAGTTGAAGTTAATTCATATGTTTTCTGCTTCAATGATGATGTTTAACTTTGTAATTCTTGGGTGTAACTGTGCATATGATATGGTAGATAGGACTGTTTTCACATTGTGTGTGTGTGTGTGTGTGTGTGTGTGTGTGTATACGTACTCACTGTGTACATAACTGTGAATGCTGTGTATGTGTGTCAGGCTTATTTGGTGAATACTGTAGGAGAGAGTGCTGCTTTGGGTGCTGCAGGAGTCATTATCTGGGACAGATTCCTTACTACTAAAACACAGGTATTCATCTATCCATCGGCTCCATTAGTCAGTCTATCCATCATCCATCCATGCATCCATCCATCAGTCCAGGCTATCCATCCATCGGCTCCATTAGTCAACAGTCTATTCATCATCCATGCGTCCATCCATCCATCAGTCCAGGCTATTCATCCATCGGCTCCATTAGTCAACAGTCTATCCATCATCCATCCATGCATCCATCCATAGATCAGTCCAGGCTATCCATCCATCCATCCATCCATCCATCCATCCATCCATCCATCCATCCATCCATCCATCCATCTGCTCCATTAGTCAACAGTCTATCCATCATCCATCCATGCATCCATCAGTCCAGGCTATGCATCCATCTGCCTACAATCTATCCATTTCTCCATTTATCAGCCCAGCTTCCATTAATTGATTCGGCTGTCCACAAACTATCCATCCATCCATCCATCCATCCATCCATCCATCCATCAATCATGCCAGGGAACCTCAAGTCCAGTCATAGGCAGGAAATGCCTTGCAAAGTTTCAAGCTTCCTTTTTAGACACTACTTTACTCTTACAATATTCAAACCATGATATCTCATCTCATTCATCTCATTATCTCTAGCCACTTTATCCTGTTCTACAGGGTCGCAGGCAAGCTGGAGCCTATCCCAGCTGACTACGGGCGAAAGGCGGGGTACACCCTAGACAAGTCGCCAGGTCGTAACAGGGCTGACACATAGACACAGACAACCATTCACACTCACATTCACACCTACGGTCAATTTAGAGTCACCAGTTAACCTAACCTGCATGTCTTTGGACTGTGGGGGAAACTGGAGCACCCGGAGGAAACCCACGCGGACACGGGGAGAACATGCAAACTCCGCACAGAAAGGCCCTTGCCGGCCACGGGGATCGAACCCGGACCCTCTTGCTGTGAGGCGACAGCGCTAACCACTACACCACCGTGCCACCCAACCATGATATCAGTACATCAATTTTAACTTAAACTACGATCACCATAAGTACACATTTCATACGAGTTACAATTTACATTTTGTGTTTTTCCTTAGTACATCTATCAACATTCATCATTTATAGGAATACTTGGGTGAATAAAATTTTCCATAAAGAACAAACATCCCTCAACTCTCAGCCATGAAATTACAAATTTGTTAATCCAATAGGGCTACCTTCATGTTACAGAGTTCTTTATGTTGATAGATGTGGTTTGAGGGTTATATTTGTGGTGTGGGCATGCATTTACAGAAAATATTTTGTGTCAAGATAGAGTACAAACCTGAATCAAGTTTTGGACATAAAGATGTGCCAAACTCATTGTTTAAGTTTGTATACAGTATTATTACTTTTATTCATATTATGGTGTATACAAACTTAAACAATGAGTTTGTATACACCATAATATGAATAAAGTCTAATCCTTAAACAAATATTTTTATGACATTATAGTTACATTTTTAATATCTTTTTTTCGTGTTAGACCCTCACACATCTAGTATTGCTCATGAAAGCTCTTCATTATACTGATATAAGCCATTTCACACATGCATATCTTTTGTCCACCAGAACCTGTGCTCTAATCTTACCTCATATGTGCGAGAGGTCCTTGGCCCCTATGCTGTCAACATAACCATGGCAACACGTCTTTGCAGTATGTCACTTTGCAAGGGTCTTGGCCGCTGTGTACGCAAGAAACCAGAAGATCCTGTCTACCTGCACCTTCCTCCTGCCCACTTCCTGCTGCTGCGCCAAGGAGCAGAGGGCATCCGAGCAATGGGGCAACTTCCCCCATATTATCTGGATGGGTGGAGACGGAACTTTCAGTGCCATTGGTTTGAGACATTGGAAGGAGCAGCTGCTGATCAGGAGTCAGTTGAGATTGAGAGTGGTGGTCAGAGGTCACTGGCAACAATAAAGCCACCAAATATTGCTCATAGTGTGAGGACATTTGGTCAAGGTGAGGAGATTGAGAAGATACTTGGACAAAATGAGGAGACAGTGGCTCCCATAACGCATGTTGGACAAGAACCGTCAAAAAGTGGCAGCCCCGCCCATTTCGTGACCATCACACTTCCCTGTGTTCTGTCATTCTTCAGCTTCACAAACCTTTACTTTTAAATGTGTCTTCCTGACAGATGGGGCATACACGAGGAACCATTTGGCCTTGATTTTTATAGTTTTGCTTGAATTGTCCATCAAAATTAATGATAGCTGTAACATAAGAGAGATTAATATTGTTGGCAATAGTAGCAGATATTAGACTATGGGAAGGTGAACTGGATACTCACCACAGTCAGTTTAAAGCTCTGAACATGGTCCCATTTAGCTTGAGATTCGTCAGCTTCACAAACCTTTTTTTTTTCCCATTTTCTTCTAATTTAGCCATTACAAATCCCCACCACTAGCTAGAGCTCCCCTATCACATGACGGCGACTAATCTAGGAATGTGAAGGCTAATATGTGCTGCTTCCTCTGAGAAGCAAGAAAGCAGAAAGCCAGGAAACAGCGCCTCGTGCAACATCATAGAGAAGGTGACAGCACTTACAGGACAACACTAGCTGCCCTTTTCTGTGCGTTTGAGGAAAGCCATCCTTTCCACTCAGAGAACAAGCCCATTGTGCTGTCTTGGACTCCATGGCCAGCTACGACATAATCAAGATTCAGAACATCACAAACTTTGACCTTTAAGAAGACAGGCTCGCTAAGAAATCCAGTGTGTGCTATAGACAAAACACAGACGCAAATGCAAGTATACACTGAAAAACCCAAATATTTCTTCTTGTTCTGCTCAGTGAGCAGTAAGTAATGGCCATTTAAAACTGTTGTTTTGTAAGACATTCTCATGGGCTTGTACATACAGTATCTGAATAGACTTTGGTCATGTAAAGAATGTTTTCAATGAAGAGAGAAACAGTAAAATAACACTTTAGATGATGATGATTGTTCATTTTCCAGCAATTGCTCTAGCATGAACATGTCAGCTATGAGCAGGAGACAATGAACAGGTTGTAAAGCCTATGATGGCACATATACACTACCGTTCAAAAGTTTGGGGTCACCCAGACAATTTTGTGTTTTCCATGAAAAGTCACACTTTTATTTACCACCATAAGTTGTAAAATGAATAGAAAATATAGTCAAGACAGTTTTCTGGCCATTTTGAGCATTTAATCGACCCCACAAATGTGATGCTCCAGAAACTCAATCTGCTCAAAGGAAGGTCAGTTTTATAGCTTCTCTAAAGAGCTCAACTGTTTTCAGCTGTGCTAACATGATTGTACAAGGGTTTTCTAATCATCCATTAGCCTTCTGAGGCAATGAGCAAACACATTGTACCATTAGAACACTGGAGTGAGAGTTGCTGGAAATGGGCCTCTATACACCTATGGAGATATTGCACCAAAAACCAGACATTTGCAGCTAGAATAGTCATTTACCACATTAGCAATGTATAGAGTGGATTTCCGATTAGTTTAAAGTGATCTTCATTGAAAAGAACAGTGCTTTTCTTTCAAAAATAAGGACATTTCAAAGTGACCCCAAACTTTTGAACGGTAGTGTAGGAATATGCGGATAAAGTCTTTATAATGGTAGTTAGAATTATCCATGGAAACTTATGCAAATTAAAATAAATTATAGTAACATTACTCAACTTCTGCAGGTGTGTGACGATGGTAATATAAAATAAAGGTTCACAATAGTAGACTCACACAATGTGTCTCACATTTCTGAAGTAATTTCCTTATACAATAATGTGTGTGCCACTCCTATTGTATGTTCGAGATGTGCCTTAAAACACTAAAGGGGCATTTTCCTGGACAGGATTGAAATGATGCCAGAAGTAGACAGAATAGATAATCAAGGCATAAACAAAATTTAAAGATGAACCAGAACGTCAGGGACGTAGTAGCTCATCTGTCCTGCCATCAAAACAACCATGACTACCAAAACATCAAACAGAACTGAAATGTGACAATGTGAGAGAGGACCAACCTCCACGACAAATTGTTTATAACAGGAAAATCAATTTGACCCCCGAGGAGAGATCTACCCAAAACGTCAATCAGAACTGAATTTGCATGATGAGAGAGGAAATACAATTCTAGTCTGAAGAAAATTTAAGTTGACCTAATGACTAATTTGTTAGCAAAAAATTGACAATACAATGACCTTTTTTTTTTTACCCAAGGTCTAGTTCTCTCAAATAAAACAACCAGAACTGAAATCCATTAAGAACTGAGGGAGGAGATACGATTTAACTGAAAATACACAAAGTTGCAAACAAAGAAAATCAACAAACAAATGACCAAGTTTTGTTCCCCGAGGGAAGATCTACCCAAAACATCAATAAGAACTGGAATCGGGTGAAAACTGCGAGAGGAGAAACAATTCTAGTGAAAAGTCCAAAAACTCGTTAAGGTGACCTAATTAGTCATTCATTAGCAAAAGTTTGACAATACAATGACCAAGTGTTGTACAGAAGGTCGAGTTCTTTCAAATAAAATAATCAGAACTGAAATCCATTGAGAACTGAGGGAGGAGATACGATTTAACTGAAAATAAACAAAGTTGTAAACAAATTGTTTACAACAAGAAAATCAGCAAACAAACGACCAAGTTTTGTTCCCCGACGGATCTACCCAAAACATCAATCAGAACTGGAATCAGATGAGAAATGAGAGAGGAGATACAATTCTAGTGAGAGGCCTGGAAAATTCATTAATTTGGCCTAATTACTAACTCATTAGCAAAAAATTTGACAAAACAATGAGCAATTTTTTTGTGGAGTATTGAGTTCTTTCAGACAAAACAATCAGAATGGAAATACGTCGAGAACTGATGGAGGAGATACGATTTAACTGAATTGTGGATGACGGACGGACAACGGACGCCACGCCATGGCAACAGCTCATCGGGCTTATGGCCAGATGAGCTAATTAGTTTCAGACTATGAAGGCCTGAATTAAATTAAACTGAATTGCACCTGTGCTAGTGTGGATTAGTGATTTTTGTGTTGTGCTAAAGCTGCTTCAAAAACCTGGAAAATCAAAATATTATGGGGAAATCCATCCATCTATTATCCGTAACTGCTTATCCTGTGCAGGGTCTCAGGCAAGCTGGAGCCTATCCCAGCTGACTATGGGCGAGAGGCGGGGTACACCCTGGACAAGTCGCTAAATCATCACGGGGCTGACACATAGAGACAAACAACCATTCACACTCACATTCACACCTACGGTCAATTTAGAGTCACCAATTAACCTAACCTGCATGTCTTTGGACTGTGGGGGAAACCGGAGCACCCGGAGGAAACCCACGCAGACACGGGGAGAACATGCAAACTCCACACAGAAAGGGTCCTATCGGCCGCTGGGCTCGAACCCAGAACCTTTTTGCTGTGAGGCGACAGTGCTAACCACTACACCACCATGTCGCCTAAATAGAAATTCAAATTCAGCTAAATCAAGAGCAGAAAAAGACAGCGAACTAAAAAAAAAAATCATTATTGAGAAAGATATTATTAAACAAAAAATTACAAAGCACCACATTATCAGAGACAAAAGACACATCAGTTGGAGAAGCCTGGACATCAGTTTGAAATGAATCAAGCACTGATGAGCACAAAAAGAACCTTAAACAATTTAAGAAGTCATTATTTCCTCTTTTGAGGAAGTACTTGTGGAATGACATTGCACTTATTACTGAATGCAGTTAAAGACCATGAAGATAAATTTAAGACTGAATAAACTCACTGACCAGTTAAATGAGAGCCACCAACTTTCAGAGAACATTCCAGATGATGATCAGACAAGAGGGACACTTTCGTACGCTGGGTATACAACCCCGATTCCAAAAAAGTTGGGACAAAGTACAAATTGTAAATAAAAATGGAATGCAATGATGTGGAAGTTTCAAAATTCCATATTTTATTCAGAATAGAACGTAGATGACATATCAAATGTTTAAACTGAGAAAATGTATCATTTAAAGAGAAAAATTAGGTGATTTTAAATTTCATGACAACAACACATCTCAAAAAAGTTGGGACAAGGCCATGCTTACCACTGTGAGACATCCCCTTTTCTCTTTACAACAGTCTGTAAACGTCTGGGGACTGAGGAGACAAGTTGCTCAAGTTTAGGGATAGGAATGTTAACCCATTCTTGTCTAATGTAGGATTCTAGTTGCTCAACTGTCTTAGGTCTTTTTTGTCGTATCTTCCGTTTTATGATGCGCCAAATGTTTTCTATGGGTGAAAGATCTGGACTGCAGGCTGGCCAGTTCAGTACCCGGACCCTTCTTCTACGCAGCCATGATGCTGTAATTGATGCAGTATATGGTTTGGCATTGTCATGTTGGAAAATGCAAGGTCTTCCCTGAAAGAGACGTCGTCTGGATGGGAGCATATGTTGCTCTAGAACCTGGATATACCTTTCAGCATTGATGGTGTCTTTCCAGATGTGTAAGCTGCCCATGCCACACGCACTAATGCAACCCCATACCATCAGAGATGCAGGCTTCTGAACTGAGCGCTGATAACAACTTGGGTCGTCCTTCTCCTCTTTAGTCCGAATGACACGGCGTCCCTGATTTCCATAAAGAACTTCAAATTTTGATTCGCCTGACCACAGAACAGTTTTCCACTTTGCCACGGTCCATTTTAAATGAGCCTTGGCCCAGATTAGACGTCTGCGCTTCTGGATCATGTTTAGATACGGCTTCTTCTTTGAACTATAGAGTTTTAGCTGGCAACGGCGAATGGCACGGTGAATTGTGTTCACAGATAATGTTCTCTGGAAATATTCCTGAGCCCATTTTGTGATTTCCAATACAGAAGCATGCCTGTATGTGATGCAGTGCCGTCTAAGGGCCCGAAGATCACGGGCACCCAGTATGGTTTTCTGGCCTTGACCCTTACGCACAGAGATTCTTCCAGATTTTCTGAATCTTTTGATGATATTATGCACTGTAGATGATGATATGTTCAAACTCTTTGCAATTTTACACTGTCGAACTCCTTTCTGATATTGCTCCACTATTTGTCGGCGCAGAATTAGGGGGATTGGTGATCCTCTTCCCGTCTTTACTTCTGAGAGCCGCTGCCACTCCAAGATGCTCTTTTTATACCCAGTCATGTTAATGACCTATTGCCAATTGACCTAATGAGTTGCAATTTGGTCCTCCAGCTGTTCCTTTTTTGTACCTTTAACTTTTCCAGCCTCTTATTGCCCCTGTCCCAACTTTTTTGAGATGTGTTGCTGTCATGAAATTTCAAATGAGCCAATATTTGGCATGAAATTTCAAAATGTCTCACTTTTGACATTTGATATGTTGTCTATGTTCTATTCTGAATACAATATCAGTTTTTGAGATTTGTAAATTACTGCATTCTGTTTTTATTTACAATTTGTACTTTGTCCCAACTTTTTTGGAATCGGGGTTGTATAAACATTTGAAAATGTTCATCCATTAAATATGAGCTCTACTTGAATCCCAGTAGAAATATGAGTCTGGGTGTAGTGCAGGTGTCTCAGGGTTGCTGGCTGTAAGCGTAGCCGGAGTTTCATCACTGTGATTAGCTAAAACCCCAGCGTACCTTCCACTTTAAAACTAAGCATTCAGAGACAAGTGTAATCAATCATGAGATGCAACTTTCTGATGTGTTTAGTAGTGCACACACACTGTACATAAACTGAGATCAAGTTCTCATATTTCCTCTATTCATCAGAATCTGGTGCAGGAGGACATTCGGGGACGTGTCACCCATGTAAACAGTCTGATTCTCCTGGGAAATTTCCATATTCATATTCATTTCTAACTTGTGCTGGTGCATCAAGGAACCGTCATATTTTTAAACCAACCTGACATAATTTATGACATCATGATGAAAGGTGCCACCTTCAAATTATGAGCATTTGTGGACGAGGTCATACAGGTTTCTCTGTTTGGCTCACCGACAAGACCTTGGGCACCAAAAGACACAAGATCACTGCTTTTATTTTACATTTGCAAGTATAAACGCATCATCATGAATCATGTTGAGTCAAATGTCATTTGTGTGACTGCTGTTGTCTATTCATATTTAACAGTTATTCCACGAAATTGAGTCGTACATGAGCTGACAGCCAACGAGGCATGTAGCACTGAGTTGGCTATAAGCCATGTACGACGAGATTGAGTGCAATAACTGTATTATTCTCTCCACATTCACTGGATTTTGAGAGACAGATCATTTATATTTTTATTTTTTGTAAATTCGATAAATAAAAATTTTATACAAAATGTCCGACAAAACAATTTCCGCTTAGAATGTAAACAAACTGACAAAATGACAGTAGCAATTTGTGAAAAATGCTATATTAATAATTACTGAAAAATAAAAAAGACATGTTCTTACCATCAAATACTTTCATTCCATATTTTGTTGTTTTTTTTTTGTACTATTTGGGGTTTTGTTTTTGAGTAGAGTTTTTATTTTGTCCTCAGTTGGAGTTGGTTCAGCAACACGCTCCGCCATTTTGTTTTTCTCTACACACGGTATATGAGCTGATATCGTCGTGGTAGCGTAGCCAATCAGAGCGCACGACTGCTCATATCCAGTGAATGTGGATCGAGTAGTCCAAATAATCCATTTCTCACCTTTAACCACATTAGATGGAAGTTTAACCTTTAGTTTAAACCCTCATATACTCCTGAAGTAACTTAAAAATTAACTCCTCGTTAAAATCTAGATTGATCTGAATTGTGATTTTCAGTTTAATTGTGTTATTCCAGCAGTTTAATCTATAACTATGGGGCCTAAAGAGCAATAAAACTATACTGGCTCATTCATAATGAACAATTACTGCATGCCCTTCAGTATTATATGAATAGTAAAAACAGATATTATGACCTTGCTTAGCTTGCTGTATGGCTGCAATGCAGATTTCAGCATGATGAAAGTCATGTGATCTCACGATAACGGCCATAGGTCATAAAATCCCATCTGTGCGAGATACACAGAGTTACACAAGGGCAATGCTCTGTGAAGGAAAACAAGCAAGCTTTGACGTGATTTCTGAAAGTTATGAGAAACAAAAACATCCCGAAAGGTGTTTGTGTAAACACATACGGTACAACACGCCTGAAGCATCCATACACTCATCCACCTCTGCACATTTCTCAAAGAATTTCATTTATAGATGAAAAGGGTTTATCGAACTGGGAAAAATCTATGTTTAACTTTGTACTTTAATTGAAACCAATTTTTTTAAAGGTGTTAGAAGTGAATGGTAATTTTCCACTTCTTAAAGTTTTAGTTCTTCCTTACACGTGCAATTGCTCTTGATGAGACGATCAAGAAGCAAGTGTAGGGATACATTTGTGCACATGAATAACCAGCGTTTCCTCTTTGACACATGTACACACGCATGATTTTGTGTAAAATGCGTATTTGGTGGATGATGGGCGATAAGCGTGTCATCAGATTTACAGAATGCTGTAGAGCCAGTCAGCCAGTCCTGTCACCTCTATCAGTCCATCTGTCAAAGCTGTCCAAACTAACCTCTAATCTCATGTTTAGTCTTCGCCTTATCGTTCGTCTGCGACAGACACACAGATCTAGCCATGTTTACAGCAAATTTGAAACATCTGCTACATCAACACAAGACAGCCTGGAATGATACTAAACAATATTAAACAATAAACAATGGTTAAAAGAAGAAAGACATACCGTAGTGTCTCTCACTCTTTCAAAGGCATAATATGTGCATTATAAACGTCATGTTTAATTACAGGCTCTCAGGAAGTGAACTGGGTTAACGTAATTGGATGATCAACAGTGCTGTTGGCTTCAATATGGAAGAAATACAGTGACATTTTCAAATTTAAACTCTTAATGACAAGTTTGTGCTCTCACTGGGAGTTTGTGGCCTACCACCTGCCTTAAATCCGGAGGCCAAGGGAGGATACACACACACTCGCTTACACACGCAAAGTCATTTTTAATTAAGACATTATAATGCAGAGCAGCACGAGGGAGAAGCAGTAGTCAGCCGATAGGAATGTGCCGTGCGTACAGAGAACTCACCTGAAATTCACCACGAGCGTGCTGTCTGTGTTGCCTCACTTCAGCACATTCCGTAGTTTGAGCTGTCACACTTCATGCCACCTGAGCAAGACTAAACACACAGCGGGCCTCATTTATCAAACTGGATACAAACAAATTCATAAATCATTTGCAAGAGCATTTACACAAGAAATGGAAGGAAATCCATCTTATTATCATACTAAGATTCCTGAGAATTTACGTATTAGTAAACTTACTAATGTGACCCTTGATTGAGTCGCATATACCTGCCACAGGTTACTGCACTTTTATATACAGGTTTATAAATTTCTGTAAAAAATTTAGTGAAACTCATATAATGACTTTAAACAAAGCAATTCGGAAGAAATCCAGAAATTAAGACATGACTAGCTTTTTAATTAGGTCAAAAGAAATGGCACCCTAGAAAAGGACAAAGAGTTTCTGTGCGTCTGTGGGAGCTGACACGCTGCAGTGGCTGAGCTGCATTACTAGAACATTTTGTGTTTGCTCCTTGCCTTCCGTATTTGGAGACTCATTAGATATGCTCTTTGGTTCTGATATTACTGTGGATTACTGAGGTTGGCTCATATTGATTCTTGGACTGTGGACTGTTTTGTTAATAAACCTCCTGCATATGGATTCATACAACTCTCCTGAGTCCTGTTGGCTTCAGTAAATCAGCTATCCCATGAACATGCTTGATGAGTTACAAAGAAAATTCAGCATTGACAAAACTTTAAAAAATAGCCTCAATGAGGATGTAGCTCATACCAGCCACTGTTGCGGCGTCTCATCTCATCTCATCATCTCTAGCCGCTTTATCCTGTTCTACAGGGTCGCAGGCAAGCTGGAGCCTATCCCAGCTGACTACGGGCGAAAGGCGGGGTACACCCTGGACAAGTCGCCAGGTCATCACAGGGCTGACACATAGACACAGACAACCATTCACACTCACATTCACACCTACGCTCAATTTAGAGTCACCAGTTAACCTAACCTGCATGTCTTTGGACTGTAGGGGAAACCGGAGCACCCGGAGGAAACCCACGCGGACACGGGGAGAACATGCAAACTCCGCACAGAAAGGCCCTCGCCGGCCCCGGGGCTCGAACCCAGGACCTTCTTGCTGTGAGGCGACAGCGCTAACCACTACACCACCGTGCCGCCCTGTTGCGGCGTTAGAGTTTGAAATCTGATCAATCCTGTGCACTCTAAAAAATGATTCTTTAGCCCAGTGAAAATTGCTCATAAAAAAGAGATGATTTTACCTAAGATGCTGTTATCTGAACTTGGCTCAATTAAAAGAATAAGTACAGCTCATTATTTTGTGTTGTGTTTTTAAGATCTTGCATAAACATTGTCAATAATTTTTAGCAACACCTACCTATATTCAGGAGATTTGGGAACACTGAACTAAATATGGGTTAGGTTGACGTGGGGCGGCCTTGGGCTGAGGTGCCCTTGAGCAAGGTACTGAACCCCTGACTGCTCCCCGGGCGCTCTGCTGTGGCTGCCCACTGCTCTGAGTGCATGTGTTCACTGCTTCAGATGGGTTAAATGCAGAGGATGAATTTCACTGTGCTTGAAGTGTGCATGTGACGAATAAAGGTTTCTTCTTCTTCTAAACTAAATATTTTGAGATCTTCTGACACCACACCATTAGACTGTACTCCATCAACTTCAAAGCATTTGGACTGTTTGCCACGACACCGAATGGAAGAATTGCATAGGAAAGCACATCACACTGCTCATTTTTATGTGTTTACAGTTATGATTTTTTTTTTTTTTGCCTTGTTTCAACCAGTTGATATGTAATGTTTTACGGGGTGGTGTTTATCTACATCAAAAGGTGTTCTGACTGCAAGACTGGCTTGGCAGGGAACATGAGGCAGGAAAGTGGAGCTAGCACTGATAAATTAGCAAATCTAAGTGGGGTCAGTTTTTCAAATAATTAATTCAGTCTTTTACCAGAGATGTTCTTAAATATGACCGTGTTAGAACGTCTTGGGTTTTATTTGTTTATAACGTGAAGACGGTCATTGATGCAAGTTTGTACCTGTGTGCTTTTGCTAGTTAACTGTATCGTCGATCTAGTTTTTTGGACACGATGATTTGAAAGTTCTGTTATTATATAATGATTGTTAATTTGCCATATAAGAAAATCTGTGTGCTATCGATTTTCACTGTGGGAGAAGTAGCGATAGTAGTAATAGTGGTTTTCGTAGTGGCAATGTTTAACCAAGATATTGCACATCTACAACTTAAAATATTCAAGTCTAAATGAAACAGCTTAATTTTACTGGCTGGAGAAACCTATATTTTTAAGTAAAGACGAAGTGAAATTCAGATTTTTTTTTCGTAAAGTCAGCTTAATTTAATGTGTAAAAATGACCCAAAAATGTATGCATTTTCTACATAAAATTAAGGATGCAGAAATGTTGCACTAATTTTTTAAGTAAAATCAGCCCATTGAATTTTTGTGAAATTGCATACGACCCCTGTGTAGCCACATCCATGATAGCTGGTGCCACCTGGTGAACAATTCTTCTTGGAATATGTCTTTAGAGTCTTCTGGGTGAGTTTCAGTGAAAACATCCAAGCAGTTTACGAACAGTAGTGTTTGGTGTGATGAATCACCCCAAATTTTCAAATGCCTATAAAATTTTAAATATGAAGGTGGCGCCACCATCTTGACAACTTTTATACATACCAACCTGGGGAACATTCCATACAAGTTTGATTAAAATCTGATCACTCCTGTAGGAGGAGTAGCGATTTTCGTGAAATTGCACATGACCCCTCCTGTAGACTCATCCATGGTAGATGGCACCACCTGGCACATAT
This sequence comes from Neoarius graeffei, assembly GCF_027579695.1. NCBI lineage: Eukaryota > Metazoa > Chordata > Actinopteri > Siluriformes > Ariidae > Neoarius > Neoarius graeffei. Next base: position 69,329,116 of record NC_083578.1, read on the forward strand.
GACTCTTGCTGGAATATGTCTTTAGAGTCTTCTGGGTGAGTTTCAGTGAAAACGTCCAAGCAGTTTACGAAGAGTAGCGTTTAATGTGACAAGCCACCCAAAAATTTCAGACGCCCATAAAATTGTAAATACGACAGATGGCGCCACTGTCTTAACTTTGATGCACACCCACTTTGGGAACATTATATGTGAGTTTGATCCAAATATGATCAATCCTGTTGGAGAAGTAGTGATTTTTGTAAATTGTGGACGGACAACGCATGATCACTTAAGCTCATCCAGCTGTAGGCCAGCTAAAAATCTGTCAGACATTTTTAGTTCATTTAGCCCTACAAAAAAAATGGTGGCATGGCGGTGCAGTGGTTAGCACTGTCGCCTCACAGTAAGAAGGTTCTGAGCTCGAGCCAACTGGCCAATGGACACCTTTCTGCGTGGAGTTTGCACGTTCTCCCCGTGTCTGAATGGGTTTTCTCCGGGTGCTCTGGTTTCCCCCACAGTCCAAAAACATGTAGTTAGGTTAACTGGCAACTCGAAATTATCCATAGGTGTGAACGTGTGTGCGCGCAGAAAGGAACTGGCCACCCTACTGCTGCAATTCTGGCCAAGCCAACCAAACATGGTTCGCCTCAAGCCTGGACTGGGTTCGGCAGCAACGATGATGATGAGCCCTACAAAAACTTGATAAATGAGGCCCATTGATTTTACACTCAACTAAAAATATTGGCACCTGTCATGAAAACAAACAAAAGTATACAACACGCCATGAATAATACATAGTTTGTAATGTCAGAGTTCAAACATATGGGGGCACTCTACCGCTTCATTTATTCATCTTCAGTAACCAATAGCTTGGGTCACAGTGAACACAGAGCCTTTCCCAAAATCACTGGCACAAAGCAAAAATCCACCCTGCACACGACGGTCCATTGCAGGGCTAGAGTTTTATTTTAACTCAATATTTTTCTCCTTTTTGAAGGTTAGCTACACTGGTTTGGTTTCACCAGCTGCATGACCAAATGGCCCAATTGTGCTCTCATCTGACCACATCACATGATTTCAGCTGGAGTTCCCATGATGCCTGTTCTTTCGTGCAACCTCTTCCAAACAGCTTGTCGTTTTGGATGTGGTGTTTTGTAAGCTAAATTTAAAACTCGGCAACCCAAATTATCAACTGAATATTGCAATTCAATTTAAGAAGCAACTGTTCTTAATTCATAACACACCATCATCCTGACTGTGCATATGGAAAGTGTGCTCGTGTCAGTTTGCTTCCTGGCAAATAGGAATGAACGAAATGTCAACAAAAAACATTGAAGATGGACCATAAAAGATTTTACAGGTGCTTTATAAGATTGGGATCCTCACCAGGATGTCTTCAATCCTCATATCTAGTGTTCTGGAATAGGTTACTGAAGATGAATGAATGAAAGAAAATTGATTTTTATTAAAAGTAAAGAAGGTAGTTTAGTGGAAACCGTGAATATAGATCATGTTTATTTCTAATTAATCAATCAATCCCCCCCCATTCTGGACATCGATATTTCTGGAATTGAATGCATGTGCAAAAACTTACTATTTGTAAAAAACAGTTACAAACTAAGAGGCATTGGGGAAGCAGATCATCATTCACACCAGTTTCCTATTAAAAAGTAAAGACTGTAATTTATCTCGCAATAAATGTTTGCTTTATATTCTCTAATCCTGTTTACTCATTTAGTTTTAAACATCAGTGATTTACTTATTCAGCTTCCTACACAAAGAGCTGATGCATTTGCTTGAGACTAGCAAAAGGTTTCATCTTAATATGATACGCATAATTCTGGATCCTTCTAGTAAATTTATTGTTATATTGCATTCTTTAAAACATACATGTATGACAGACAGTTTAATAAATTGGCGTACTGGAAGCAGACACTGAACGAGACGGACAAGGGCTGGCGATCAGGGACTGTCCCGCACTCCTCTTCATTCCCTCGGTCCAATTTTTAGATCATTTCTCACAAACCCTTCTTCAGTCCAAGAACTCGTTTCAAAACGACCGCACGCTTTGTCTCTGTGCTAGCGTCCCGCATGACTATCACCATGGCAACAGAAGCTCCAACGTCTCAGGACAATTAATAGATCACGTGTTAGAATTGATCAGTGGTCACGGTGGAAACAGGGGATACATAGCATCCAATCTGGAGACAGACAAACACCCGGAGGGAGAAGAATACAAACAGAGAATGGCTTCTAGAACATGTTTTCATAGTAACAAATACAGATGTGACACATCTGTATTCAGAACTTCAATACCACCACCAACTCACCTCTTAAAACACACACACACAAAATAAATAATCCCAGTACCATGCATTCAGAGAGAGAGAGAGAGAGACACTTCTCATGATCAATCTGTTGGACGGTTTAAGCTCACAAACTGGAGTCCATTTCTCTTTCTAACCATTCAAAAGGGTCGGAGCCACGACAAGAGGATCATCGCCACTGAGAGGCATTAGAGAGTAGGAGCGCAGCGCTCACGGAGCGTTTCTAGGAGACATGATCGTTAGCAAAGTGGATTTGGTCGCATGATAATTAGCAGAGGGCAGAGTTGTTGCAGAGCATCTCCAGGAGCTACAGGGCAAAGTCATGCTCATGTATATTACTTGCAGATGGCTTCCAGAGCATCCAGCGTGCGTTTGATATCTCGGATCTGAGCTGCGAGTGTTTGGATGGGCTGCATGGAGCGATCCAGTTCTTCGCAACGTGCCATCAGTGTGTACATTCCCTACATACACAGGCACAACAAAATATTCATGAACAAAAATAATAAAAATGAGGGATGATCAGATGAGGAATCAATAACGATGTATAAAAGACTACGTTCAGACTGCACCCTGAAACGACCCATATCTGATTTTTTTGCCCATATGCGACCTGTATCCGATTTGTTATTGACAATCTGAACGACACAGATCCGATTTTTTCACATGCGACCCAGGCCGCTTGGATATGTGGTCCTAATTCTGATGCATATCCAATATTTTCACATGCGACTGCAGTCTGACCAGACAGGTCGCATTCATGTGACCTACACGTCATCAACAAGAGACAAACGTCACTATTCTGCGTTGGCTAATCCCGCCTCTTTGGTGGAAAACAACAACATTTGTACAGTTTTCAGAATTTAAATAGACTTTTATAGAATTGATCAAGCTAATGGTGGATTTGGTAGGGACCTGGATGTTTATCTGTTTTATTTAATCAGGCTAACAGTTTCTATAACTGATTTATAACTTAAACCATCCTGTACCACATCGCCAGGTCTCGCCTCATCTCCACAGCAAACTGCACTGGTGTTTCTGCACCTTGAGCCAGCGCTGAGAGAAGCTGCAGAATTCAGCTGGCTATAAACAATCTAAATAAATATTTATAAAAATGTCGAAAAAGTTTATTAATATGACGAAATAAATATGTGCAAATTATTAAGCCTGAATTAAGAGTTTGGTAATACAGCGGCCGTATCCCAAATGACTGCCTACTGAAGCTCGAGTGCACTATATACAGTTTAAAAATCCATTACTTCCTAGTAACATGTAGCGCACTTATATAGAAATTAGAGAGACATTTAGGAGTCAACCCTCGTTACCAGGCTACACGTTTTCATTTCAGTTCAGAAACAAAAACACACATGAGACCTCACACTTTAACACTAACCAGATAATTAAACAAACAAACAAACAAACAAACAAACAAAAAAATCATTAAACTTGAAGAGTGCGCTTTTTTTTTTGTTTACGTATTACGTAGATGTGCTTATTACGTGTCAATTTGCGCATGCGGGACACTTTTGGGTCGTTTTCCGTTCATATTGGAGATCGCATACAAGTCTCATATAATTGGTAATGTGAACGGCCTAATAAAAAAATTGGATTTCACAACAAATCGGATATGGGTCGTTTCAGGTTGCAGTCTGAACGTAGTGTTAGACTAGGATATAGATTTCCCATACCTTTATGCTCATATCTACTGACTCCCCCAAACTGTCCACAGAGTCTCGGTAGGTCTGAATATAACCCACACTCAATGCGGTCATCTATATAAAAAGAAACAAAGAAAGGGTTAAAAACACTTGCAATTACCATAAGTAATAGGGGGGGAGATTAGGGTAGACAACAGAGTACAGCAACATTTTATGGATTCTGATGGACTGACTTTAATAATAATGCTATCATGGTACAGGCTACTTAGTAATAAACAATACATTTCAAGCCAAATAACCAATGATGACAATTTGTCAAAAATCAGGAATAAATATTAAAATAATACATTTACTATAATACAGTTTATTCCATAGCATTTGGACAACCAAGATAAAAGTAAGTTACTTGGCTTCTAGGCAGCATTCCAAGCTATGCTTTTTTCATGGTCATAACATCATCTCATTGTTGATTATTTTCCTACAACAGCACGTCTTGAAGTGTTTTATTCCTTGCATATTTAAGAACATAGCAAATTAACGAGGCCTGCTTAAACGGTGTATGAGTGAGTAATAAGGAAACAATAGTAGGTTTCTGACACTTAAGGCAGCGTTCTAACAATACTGTAAAAAAATAAATCAGGAATAAATATTATACACTACCGTTCAAAAGTTTGGGGTCACCCAGACAATTTTGTGTTTTCCATGAAAAGTCACACTTTTATTTCCCACCATAAGTTGTAAAATGAACAGAAAATATAATCAAGACAGTTTTCTGGCCATTTTGAGCATTTAATCGACCCCACAAATGTGATGCTCCAGAAACTCAATCTGCTCAAAGGAAGGTCAGTTTTATAGCTTCTCTAAAGAGCTCAACTGTTTTCAGCTGTGCTAACATGATTGTACAAGGGTTTTCTAATCATCCATTAGCCTTCTGAGGCAATGAGCAAACACATTGTACCATTAGAACACTGGAGTGAGAGTTGCTGGAAATGGGCCTCTATACACCTATGGAGATATTGCACCAAAAACCAGACATTTGCAGCTAGAATAGTCATTTACCACATTAGCAATGTATAGAGTGGATTTCTGATTAGTTTAAAGTGATCTTCATTGAAAAGAACAGTGCTTTTCTTTCAAAAATAAGGACATTTCAAATGCCGCTTTTCCACTACCAACGCGGCGGAGTTGGGCTGAGCCGTGCCGTGCTGAGCGGGGCTGTTGGAGTTGCATTTCGACTACAACCGCGCTGAACCGTGCTGGCTGGAAGTGGGTGGACACATTGGGTGGAGTTAGCGAAAGTGGGTGGACGTCACGTGATGTCGTTAGGCGGCGCAAACAGTGACATCAGTGAGGTTTTAAGCGGTAGTCTCACGACCCGGATAGTAAACAATAAACATGGAGGACATGGAGTTGTTAGTGTTGCTGGTCTTGGTGCTGTGGCTTGTTGCAAGAGCGTATAGATGAGGCGAGGCGCATAAGGCTTCAGAAATTCTCATAATTCTTCTTATTCCGGGTTTACGGTGTTTACAGATCCCAGCGTGCTCGCGGGGCGTGTGTGGGCATGTGAGGACACTCCTCCTCACCAATCAGTGCACAGGGGAGTGTCTCCTCACGCCCCTAGCCTCACTCGGCTCGGTTTGACTCGCCTCAGCCCCACTCCAAAACCGTGCGAGTTTTGGGTGCTGAGTAGGGCTGAAGCGAGCTGAGTCGTGCTGCTCTGAGGTAGTCGAAACGCGAGCCGTGTCGGGCTGAAGTGAGCTGAAGCGAGCTGAAGTGAGCTGAAAAAAGGTAGTGGAAAAGGGCCATATGTGACCCCAAACTTTTGAACGGTAGTGTACATTTACTATAATATTTTATTCCATAGTATTTGGACAGCCAAAAAAAAAAGTTACGTTAATTTAATGTATTTAAATTAAATAATTTAATCATTATTAAATTTCATTATTATTACATTTCTATAGTGCCTTTCACAATTCCAAGGTCTCTTTACAGGAGGAAGGGGAGAAAAAAAAATAAGACTAAGCAGTAAGAGAAGAAGAGAAATTATCAATGAAGAGAAGTCTTCAGTTGAGATTCGAAAGTAGAGAAAGAAGAGTAGTCATGGAGAGATTTAGGAAGAGTTCCTTAATTTCGGAGAATTACAGAGTTTGGGGGCAATAGCACTAAAGGGCAGCACAGTGGTGTAGTGGTTAGCACGGTCGCCTCACAGCAAGAAGGTTCCGGGTTTGAACCCAGCGGCCGGCGAGGGCCTTTCTGTGTGGAGTTTGCATGTTCTCCCCGTGTCTGCGTGGGTTTCCTCCGGGTGCTCCGGTTTCCCCTACAATCCAAAAGACGTGTAGTTAGGTTGACGTAGGGTGGCCTTGGGCTGAGGTGCCCTTGAGCAAGGTACCGAACCCCTGACTGCTCCCCGGGCGCTCTGGTGTGGCTGCCCACTGCTCTGGGTGTGTGTGTGTGTTCACTGCTTCAGATGGGTTAAATGCAGAGGATGAATTTCACTGTGCTTGAAGTGTGCATGTGACAAATAAAGGTTTCTTCTTCTTCTTAAAGGACCTGCCCCCCATAGTGAAAAGTCTGGTGTGTGGGACAGCAAGTAAGTTGTTACAAGAAGATCTTAGTGAGCGAGAGTGGGGTGTAGAGGGTCAGTAATTCCCTAAGGTAGACTGAAGCAACATTATGTAGGGCTTTGAAAGCGACAAGCAAGATTTTAAATTTAATTCGGGACAGAACCGGTAGCCAGTGTAGCTGAGAGAGGATGGGGTGATGTGAGCAGAGTGTTTAGTACGAGATAGAACTCTAGCTGCAGAGGTCTGAATATATCGCAGCCTTTGTCAAGGCTTTGCAAGATGAAGAGTGAATTACAGTAATTTAAAGGAGACAAAATGAAAGCATGAACCAGAGTTTGTGCATCAGTCAGAAGCGGATGAAGACGAGCAATGTTACAGAGGTGAAAGAATGCAAGTTTGGTGAGTGACTTAATATGAAAATCAAAATTGAGTGATGGATCAAATAGTACTCCAAGATTTCTGACAAAAGGAGCCGGCTTAACAAGCACATCATCGATACTAATAGAAAAATTGGATGATTCAGATATACAGGGTGTTTCAAAAAAATTTGATACAAGTTCACAGTCTAATAATTTTGCCAATTCTTGTTCAGTTGAGCTCACATTTTAACAGCATGTCTGGAAACACGTCAAAATTTTATGTTTGTTTTTATCTTTTTAGGTATAGAAATGCCATTCACTGGAAAAGAAAAGGCGTTTTGTGCGTTAGAGTACGCTCGAACACAGTCAAACAAAACTGTGCAGCGTGCATTTATGAGAGAATTCTCTAAAAATGCATCAACTGCAATGCAGACTTTGGACACGGCACAAAAAGCTCAAAGAGGAAGGCTGTCTGTGTCTCAGGCAGCGTGCATATTGAAAATTTGTGAAATTGTTCATGGAATCCACATACCTTTGAATTTCTCATTCAAGTTTTGAGTAATAAATCTTATATTGCTCAACATTAAGCCTGTTCAGTTCCATTTGCCTAGACTATGTAGTTGCTGGGATAGTTACATCTCAAATAATATCAAATTTTTTGAAACACCCTTTATAATAATAAAAAAAAAAAAAAAAAAAAAAAAACAGGCAGAAAGAAGAAAATAAGCTAAGGGGAGGAGAACACTGAGACTTGCAGCAGGACAGAAAAACAGTCTCGGTGATTGTGCGGGAAGGAATTCCAAAGGTCACAGACCATACCACTGAACAGCCTGCCTCCCACTACGGCCAGTCTCGTCCTACAGAACACCAGTAGATCATACTGGACCTCAGAAGGCGAGACTGGGGGGTGAGAATGCTCAGAAAGATAAAGGACAAGGAGGGCATGCAGTGCTTTTTCAGAAACATTTCTAAAATCAGTAGCAGACAGCATTAATAATGTGGTGCTCCTAATACGAATGTAGATTACAGGGTCACAGAATTATCTCAGCAAAGTGGAGAAGATGCTGAAGCGGAGAAGACCAAGTACTCGACCTTGTGGCACTCCTTGTGTAATAGAGGCAATTAAGGACTTATTTTCATAATAGATACAAAGAGAAGTTTCTCACAGAGATAAGATTTGAATTATGCAAGAGTACTGTCTGACATTCCAATAAAAGACACAACAGATAAGAACAATTCACTGTGTCAAAGGCTGCACTAAAGGCATAAGGTCAGCAGAGCGAAAATAATGACTGATTTTTACACAAGATGTCTCGGTGCAATGCGGTCAACGGAAACCCGTCTGGAAAGGCTCGAAATGGGCCTTAATGCCAAAACGGCAAAATAATTCTACCTCTAACAAGCAGCTTGGATTAAAATGAAAAAAGATGACCAAGTCTATTGTTTTTAGACGTTAAGAGAATCAATGTCAAGTTTCAAATAGAACACACAACTAATCAAGAGGCTTATTGATGAAGTAAGACTTGGGGCATGAAAACATGAGCAGGTGATGGCAGATTAACAGATTTAATGAAAAACAAAACAAGAAGATCTCATCTCATTATCTCTAGCCGCTTTATCCTGTTCTACAGGGTCGCAGGCAAGCTGGAGCCTATCCCAGCTGACTACGGGCGAAAGGTGGGGTACACCCTGGACAAGTCGCCAGGCCATCACAGGGCTGATACATAGACACAGACAACCATTCACACTCACATTCACACCTACGGTCAATTTAGAGTCACCAGTTAACCTAACCTGCATGTCTTTGGACTGTGGGGGAAACCGGAGCACCCAGAGGAAACCCACGCAGACACGGGGAGAACATGCAAACTCCACACAGAAAGGCCCTCGCCGGCCACGGGGCTCGAACCCGGACCTTCTTGCTGTGAGGCGACAGTGCTAACCACTACACCACCGTGCCGCCAAAACAAGAAGATTATCTATAAAATGCTAAAAAACATGTGTCAGCCCTGTGATGACCTGGCGACTTGTCCAGGGTGTACCCCGCCTTTCGCCCGTAGTCAGCTGGGATAGGCTCCAGCTTGCCTGCGACCCTGTAGAACAGGATAAAGCGGCTACAGATAATGAGATGAGATGCTAAAAAACAACTAATGACCCTACCGATGTCTTACTACTGATGATAACAGAGGAGTAATAAGACGAGTGAACGGCACAGTGTACTTTATCACATGGCTGATAAACAGTAAAACCAGGGCTCAAGACCTGCAGATTTAAAGGCATAAAGTTCAGAGGCAAACCAAGGAAACGTGTCCGCAGTCTGAACAAGAGGGCATAACACCAGGATTTGTGAGATTAATGATATCAGAAAAGGGGGCCGACTGAAGTGCAGCCCACAATGTGGAAGAGTAAACAGATGTAGTGTTGTGGGATTCTGTAGCCCCCCCCCAAAAAAAAAGAAAAGATTACTGAGTCCAGGAACAAAAACAGTTGATGTTCAGAAATTTGTATAAATATGTCATGTGCCAGCTTAGATATGTAAACTGTCATCATGCTCCAACTAGGTGTCAAAAGAAATCTGACTACAGAGTGACCGGCAAGAGCTGGGAGATCATCGAGAGAGAGAGAGAGAGAGATGGTCAAATGCAATCAATCACATGAGAGGAAAATTGATTTCTGGCTTGTTTTCTTGCTGAACAGATAATATGGTGGGAAGCTAGTGAATGATAATCATCTGATACATCCTCTGAGGAGTTTGTATCAATGCCAACTTGCAAACTTGTTTCGGCTAAAGAGATAATGATGGCAGGATGACCAATGGGCTTGTGTTTATGCGCCTTTGTATACTTAGGCCATCAATCTGTCTTAACCACACGTAATGGTTTTATTCTCTGTACTGCATTTTTTAAAAGGAGTGAGTGAGTGAACTTACTACCTACTTAACAATCAGTAAATGTAAAAGACATCCTAAAGTTCTACTTTTATAATACCATAATGAAAACACTGCAAAAAATGATCTCTTAGCAAGTGAAAATATCTTGAAAATAGTTGAAATGATCTAGCATTTCTTATTAGAAGAAAACAAGACACCAATTTTGAGATTATTAAACCTAGTTCTAGATTGCAACCAACTTATTCGAAGATGTCTTACCAAATGTAATGATCTTACTGCACTGGCAGATTATTTCACTTGATTATAGTCTAAATGTTCTCAAATTTAGTATGTTTTTCCTTATATTAGGATGGCTAGTTTTTGCAGTGACTGGATTACGTACTTACAGCGTCAGATTTGTGCACACTCGGACCACATCCGCCTTTGGTGCGACGACCATTTTGAAATCCTATTTAGTGCACATTATATGGTTTGAGACAGTTTTGAACAGCTTGACTTGAATGTGTATTGAAATTGCACTGGCAGCTGTGAGACTAATCCACATTGTAGAGAATGGCCTATACTACATCTATACTTGGTGCGAGTATTGACATTATCTCACAGAAGGTAGCAGGGTTCCCGCTGGCGTTCGTCGCACTCGTCATTGATGAACATAAAGAATCGGTGATGAAGAGAAAATTACTAGCAGCCATCACAGTGATGAAGGTATTTGTCATCTTTATCATAAGTTATCTTTTCTAGAAATCCCCTCACAAATCCCTCCGGACTGAAGAAGCCAGAGTGTAAACAATGAGCATGTGCTTGTGACCAAGAAAAATCGACTACACATGAGCACCAAGCTTTTGACCAATCACAATGTGTCTTAATCGGCCTGCTGTGGTGGTGTAATTATCTCTGCGTGAACCAAACAATGGCGCAGTCTAAACTGATGAAGTTTTTTGGGCGAGCTTCTTCAAGCACCGAAGATGATTTAAGGACCGAAACAGTCACGGGGGACACTCACTCAGCCCAGACCGTTCCCGAGCACATCGGACAGTGTCAGTAATGCAGGGGTCGGTAAAAAATATTAAATAATAAAAAATAAAATAAAAAAATGGCCAAAATGAAAGTGCCATCAGTTGGCAAGCAACTGAAAGGAGCAACAGGAGTGCTTGAAAGTTTGTGAACCCTTTAGAATTTTCTATATTTCTGCATAAATATGACCTAAAACATCATCAGATTTTCACACAAGTCCTAAAAGTAGATCAAGAGAACCCAGTTAAACAAATGAGACAAAACAATATTATATTTGGTCATTTATTTATTGAGGAAAATGATCCAATATTACATATCTGTGAGTGGCAAAAGTATGTGAACCTTTGCTTTCGGTATCTGGTGTGACCCCCTTGTGCAGCAATAACTGCAGCTAAACGTTTGCGGTAACTGTTGATCAGTCCTGCACACCGGCTTGGAGGAATTTTAGCCCATTCCTCCGTACAGAACAGCTTCAACTCTGGGATGTTGGTGGGTTTCCTCACATGAACTGCTTGCTTCAGGTCCTTCCACAACATTTCGATTGGATTAAGGTCAGGACTTTGATTTGGCCATTCCAAAACATTAACTTTATTCTTCTTTAACCATTCTTTGGTAGAACGACTTGTGTGCTTAGGGTGGTTGTCTTGCTGCATGACCCACCTTCTCTTGAGATTCAGTTCATGGACAGATGTCCTGATATTTTCCTTTAGAATTTGCTGGTATAATTCAGAATTCATTGTTCCATCAATGATGGCAAGCCATCCTGGCCCAGATGCAGCAAAACAGGCCCAAACCATGATACTACCACCACCATGTTTCACAGATGGGATAAGGTTCTTCTGCTGGAATGCAGTGTTTTCCTTTCTCCAAACATAACGCTTCTCATTTAAACCAAAAAGTTCTATTTTGGTCTCATCCATCCACAAAACATTTTTCCAATAGCCTTCTGGCTTGTCCACATGATCTTTAGCAAACTGCAGACGAGCAGCAATGTTCTTTTTGGAGAGCAGTGGCTTTCTCTTTGCAACCCTGGGGTCCTTTGTGACCTCGCCGACTATATACGCCTTGCTCTTGGAGTGATCTTTGTTGGTCGACCACTCCTGGGGAGGGTAACAATGGTCTTGAATTTCCTCCATTTGTACACAATCTGTCTGACTGTGGATTGGTGGAGTCCAAACTCTTTAGAGATGGTTTTGTAACCTTTTCCAGTCTGATGAGCATGAGCAACGCTTTTTCTGAGGTCCTCCGAAATCTCCTTTGTTCGTGCCATGATACACTTCCACAAACATGTGTTGTGAAGATCAGACTTTTACCCTGTCCACACTAGGGATTTTGTACCGATACGAAACTACTTTCGTACCGCAACACCTGTCCACATTAGCAACTATACCGGTACTGTAGCGGTATAACTGTATCGGTACGAAACCCACAAATGTATGGGTTTCGTACCGGTACAGTATTGGTACTGTAGCGCTTCGCGTAGTGTGGACAGATGAAGCAGATCTGTATTGATACAAATATAATGCGCATGCACAAAGTCACACACCTCAATCGATGTCTTCACTGAATAAAATAGTGAAGAACGGATATTCGTTTGTTTCTCAACTGCCTCGCGCGTTTTATCTGATTCGACTGAATAAATGACCACCATACAGACTGTATATTGACAACAAAAAGCACACACACGTTGTTTCATCCGTCATATATTCTCGGAAGGAAGTTACTCGGTAACCACGGAAACATTTCGCGCACGCGCATTTCAACTACCGTGAAAGAAAACCGCAAACATTTCTCGCTAGTGTGGACAGATGCACTAAACTGTACCGGTATACTTTGTATCGATACAGTTATACCACTTTCGTACCAGTACAAGTGTGAACACAGCATTAGATAGATCCCTGTTCTTTAAATAAAACAGGGTGCCCACTCACACCTGATTGTCATCCCATCGATTGAAAACACCTGACTCTGATTTCACCTTCAAATTAACTGCTAATCCTAGAGGTTCACATACTTTTGCCACTGACAGATATGTAACACTGGATCATTTTCCTCAGTAAATAAATGACCATGTATAATATTTTTGTCTCATTTGTTTAACTGGGTTCTCTTTATCTACTTTTAGGACTTGTGTGAAAATCTGATGATGTTTTAGGTCATATTTATACAGAAATATAGAAAATTCTAAAGGGTTCACAAACTTTCAAGCACCACTGTATGTTTCAGGCGGTGTGGCGAAGTCCCATGGCGAATGTATGATGGAAAACATGCTGTCATTCTGTGTTTGGCTTCTAAGGGCCTCTTGCGACAAGGCTTTCGCAGACAGCTTTTCGCCGACAGTTGTAATTTATCGTTGAGCGGGGAGTAATAGACGTGCGCGATGTTATTCACTGCCACAATGCAAGGGGGCGCGAAGTCGCTAGGAGCAGTTGGTGGGTGTGGTTAGTGGAGTGTTTATCCTCCGGTTACTTATAATGACTAGAACTGGAGTCGTATAGATGTATGTACTTCCTCACTTCCTCGATCAACCGCTCTTTGTGCTGCTCCATCTTCACTCGTGTTTTTAAAAATGGCGGTCGTGAAAACAAACCAAACCGGGAAAGTAGGGAAGCGGAAGTGCGTGTACAGCGGATGTAGAGTGGACCAATCAGAGCCCTCTTGTCTGTGATGCTGTCTGCGAGGCTTCTGCGGTGGTCACAATTTTTGGGAGGTGCGCGCAGAGCGTCTGCGAAGGTGGGGGGGCTACGCAGACGCTATCTGCGACGCCATCTGCGAGGACTGCGTTGTCAGCATAAATTGGCCTTAAATCGACGGGAAATTTGGGTTCCTTCACTGATGGCTGTTCCAAGATTCTGTTCAATTGTAAATCAAGTTTTCTGTTGAAGTTAAAGGTAAAGGGAGTCCTAATACCACTTTTGAATACTTCCATGCTCAAATAACCTTCAGTAAGCTCAAACTAAAGAGGTTTATTTTAGCTTGATGGTGCACAGGGCGCCCAAACTCAAGTCTCTTATTAGAGTCTGGAGTAGAACCCAAATTTGTTATGTACTGGAGAGGCCTGTACAAATATTTTAATTGTGCCAGTTTGGTTGGTATAAACCTGTATTAAGCCCACTTTGATAAGTAGTCGGCAACTAATAAGAAAAAGTGAAGAAAACTTTTTTAACTTGATTTTTAAGGAAAAAAGTGGAGAATATTTTTCAGAACCCGGGGGGAATACCGAGGTAGTGTAGCAGTATTTCAGTGGAAAACAACAGATTTTCCACTTGTCAGGTCGGGTCAGTGACTTTGTATGCTTAAGCAAATTTGAAAGGAATCTTTGTGGATATAAGGGTTCTGTTTATGCTCTACTGTGCTTGAGCTTACGTTCTGGATGGTTCCATTGAGGCTACGGAGCATCATCTCAACACTGTGTGCAACCTCCTGTGTGTGTTTGTGCAGGTCCAGCAGCACACTGGGGTCTATGGGTGGGATGTCAGCTGGCCGCCGCAGTGAACCACGACCTCGCACCACTGGGCCTGAGCAGTCCGCTGCACACAACACACACAAAACGGACTGCTCAGTACAGCTCTACAGCATACTGCCTGCTCTCACAATCAGTTTAAAATGCAAATATTTAATGAATAAACTTTGTCATTATGTACATTTTAAATGATAAGTAAATAAAAGTACTATACTACTTGTAGAGGATTGATAACTGCTCAACACTACTAAAGAGACTGACTGTAGTCATATTTCTGGAACACTGCAGTCAGAGTGCTTAATCAATAAGGATTACAGGAGAAATAGAAAGGAAAAGGGACCGTCACACACTCACAGTCAGTGTCAAGGCTGGGGCGTGAACTCATTTTGATTTTCTGCTCCAAGTTCTTGGTGATGAAGTGGGTGAGATCTCCATCATGGCTCACTGTGCCCTCCAGTTCCAGGGCGCTGGAGATAGTGGCCCTGCGGCCTTCGCCTGCCGCGGCCCGCGTGCCCCCTCCGCATGCCTCACTGATGCCGTCCAGACTCTTACTGTCCTGCATACCCCGCACAACCCGCTCCCGTCCAGAAGCAGAACGCACCCGCACCTCTGCCATCACGTGAGCTGGCCGTGGCCAATCATCAGGTGCTGGCAGCACGGGAGGAGGGACTGAGCTCGGGGGAGGAGCTGGGACCAGAGGTGGGGCCTGGTCAGGGGGCGTAGAAGCAGACAAACGGCCATCGTCATAAGAGTTACAGTTGACTGGTTCTGTAGGTGGGGTTTGCGAAGTGGTTGAGTCTTCAGTGGTGGTCTCTTTTACTGGCTGAGGAGACAGTGAAGTTCAAATGCACACAATACTTTACACAAAGACTTTAGATCTATCAAGTCTAAATACTAAGACTGCAATCTGATCAAGCTCTTCTTGTTAATGCGTATGAAGCTAAATAAAATTCAGGTTGGAAAAGTCCACGAGGTCTTCAGAAAAAGCAAACAAGCCTGAAACCGAATGCAATCCTGGCCAAATGCAAAACATCTCAGAGGTCAAAGGTTTGCTGAAGCTAACAGCAATCAACTGTCAATTCTGTGCACAATTTATTTAACAGTCAAAATCATGCCTTATTTTCCAACACTATTTAATTAACAAAGATATTTGTACCTTCTAATGCTAATAATGATCAGTCAGTGTTTTTAAATGAGAGCACATGCATTCGCAAGTTGTGGTCGGAGACAAATTGACCCCCATCAACATTACACAACTTCACACCATTTTCCAAGCCTGACCTGATGTCTTGTATCACCATGTACAACATAACAGTAATTATTAGATAGGAGACATTTCCCAATACAGATTTCAGAGATGATGCTAACATGGACAAAATATTAAATTTGAATATATTTAGTATGCAATGTGGGCAGCACGATGGTGTAGTGGTTAGCACTGTCGCCTCACAGCAAGAAGGTCCGGGTTCGAGCCCCGTGGCCGGCGAGGGCCTTTCTGTGTGGAGTTTGCATGTTCTCCCCGTGTCCGCGTGGGTTTCCTCCGGGTGCTCCGGTTTCCCCCACAGTCCAAAGACATGCAGGTTAGGTTAACTGGTGACTCTAAATTGACCGTAGGTGTGAATGTGAGTGTGAACGGTTATGTGTCTATTGCCGCTTTTCCACTACAAACGCGGCTGAGTCGGGCTGAGCCGTGCCGTGCTGAGTCGAGCTGAGCGGGGCTGTTGGAGTTGCATTTCGACTACACCCGCGCTGAACCGTGCTGGCTGGAAGTGGGTGGACACATTGGGTGGAGTTAGCGAAAGTGGGTGGACGTCACGTGATGTCGTTAAGCAGCGCAAACAGTGACATCAGTGAGCTTTTAAGCGGTAGTCTCACGACCCGGATAGTAAACAATAAACATGGAGTCGTTAGTGTTGCTGGTCTTGGTGCTGTGGCTTGTTGTCACCGACAACGCCAACAGATACTGGCAAGAGCGTATAGATGAGGCGAGGCGCATAAGGCTTCAGAAATTCTCGTAATTCGTAATTCTTCTTCTTCCGGGTTTACGGTGTTTACAGATCCCAGCGCGCTCGCGGGGCGTGTGTGGGCATGTGAGGACACTCCTCCTCACCAATCAGTGCACAGGGGAGTGTCTGCTCACGCCCCCAGCCTCACTCGGCTCGCTTTGGCTCGCTTCAGCCCCACTCCAAAACCGTGCGAGTTTTAGGGGCTAAGCAGGGCTGAAGCGAGCCGAGTCGTGCTGTTCTTTGGTAGTCGAAACGCGAGCCGTGTCGAGCTGAAGTGAGCTGAAGCGAGCTGAAGTGAGCTGAAAAAGGGTAGTGGAAAAGGGCCATATGTGTCAACCCTGTGATGACCTGGCGACTTGTCCAGGGTGTACCCCGCCTTTCGCCCGTAGTCAGCTGGGATAGGCTCCAGCTTGCCTGCGACCCTGCAGAACAGGATAAAGCGGCTAGAGATAACGAGATGAGTATGCAATGTCAACTCTTCATTCTTACATCCAACCTGTGGGGCGTACACACACACACACAACACTGATTAGCACTCCTTGAACTTCATGCCTATCACTCTGACACCCTCTTCACATCGATCACACTGTTGACCAACTCTCCCTCAAAACAATACCAACACCATTTCTCTTTCCATCGACTCCATAATAAAAACAACTTGCATCCACCTCCAATGTTCTTGGCCTTGCTTCCCTTCCACCTCGTCTCCTGCACACACAAAATGTCCAACTTCCTTCTTTCCATCATACCTGCTAACTCTCTCGCTCTGCAAGTCAATGTTCCCACACTCAGTGTTCCTACCCTCAATTCTAAGCTCCTTCCCTTCCATCTTTCACGCTCTCTCCTAACACGCCTCCCCCCTTTCTTTCTCCTTCTCCGTTTTGGCACAACAGTAGCATACTTTCCACCGGCACCCTGTTGACCAACAGTACCGGAGGCGGTCATTGTTAACCCGGGCCTCGACCGATCCGGTATGGTATTTCTCTTTTCAATCCGCATGTTAGATTTGGCACAGTTTTACTCAGGATGCTCTTCCTGACGCAACCCTCTCCATTTATCCGGGCTTGGGACCGACACCAAGAGTACGCTTATGCACCCCCAGTGGCTGCGATGGGAGCGACAAGATTGGACAGGATAAGGAACGAGCACATCAGAGGGACAGCGCATGTGGAGAGCTTGGGAATTAAGCTAAGAGAGATGAGTCTGAGATGGTATGGGCACATCCTGAGAAGAGATGCAGAGCATGTTGGAAGGAGAATGTTGAGGATGGAGCTGCCAGGCACACGAAAACGAGGAAGGCCAAAGAGGAGATACATGGATTAAAGCAAAAAAAAAAAAATTATTTTTTTTGGTTTGGGGGTTATGGGTGGATTTCGATGAAATTCTACGGGGGGGGTGTTATGGGTGGATTTCGATGAAATTCTGAGAATGATTAACTTAGAACTGATAACTTTATTATCAATTAATTAATGGATTAATATATTCAATTTATTGCACTTTCTTTCCATTGCTTCCGTAAATTATTTTTTTGTGGCAAACCACACAAATGCAAGCGCCTGGAATGTTTAGTTTTTTGCACCATGAACTAAATGGCTTTCCGTTTTCACCTATTTCGTACAGCCAAGCCCACCTCCACTTGTTTTACACCTTTATCGATGGCAGACACATCAGTGGCTTCTTTCATGTAAAGCGCATCCATGCTGCCGAAACCGAAAGCAGAATGACATGCTCCTCTGTGCTCAACGTCAATATAGAAAAAAGTTTGGATCTTCGCTTACATTAAAATTAAAATTTGACCTTACTTTGTGTTGAATATGACTTCAAAAACAATTCAAGATTTTATTAAGAGAAATATTGTGGCCAACACGAGTGTTAAGTTCCCTAAAAGATCGCGTGAAGTTGGCTGCTATCTACTTTGCGTTCGTTCTCATTTTCCTCCATCATTTCATAGGCCAGAAACAGATGTTTTGACGTAATTTAACTTAGTAGGCTATGATTATTATTTAACCGTAGTCTTCTAGACATTTTGACTGTTTGGGGCATTGAACGCTGATGTATGATTTTCAGGGAATAAAGTTTAGCGCATGTCGGAACATCATTGAGCTCGCAGCCTCCAACTCCTCAAACGTCCTTTAAATTGTGATATAGCGTAGGCTATAAGGCACGGTTCTAACATACCTTACACATTGGCCTAACGAAAAGAATTGTTGGGGCGTCTGCTGATTTGTTAGTTATAAATTTAGGTCTAATTACTTCTGACAGTCTGCAAGCATTGCACCATCGGGTCTTCAAATCTGGCTGAAGCAGAGGAGCGGGCTTTCCGGGGTTTATTTTTTCGTTTTACATGCTCTATTTCTATATGTCCAGGTTTGAACTAAGTCATTTTGGCAAGATTTAATTTAATACAAAACAGAAATGGTCAGACACAAGCACGCCAAGCACATGGGAATGTATTTTGCCAATTTTGACAGCACATGTTTTTTTTAATGCCGCACCGTAGACAGCGAACGTTTAAACATGATCAAACATAGGAAATGAACGACACAAAGCATGGCTCAAAAACAAAAAAGTTAAATAAACCCTGCTGATAGTTGATGGTGTTGCAACACATCAGTGTTATAACCCAATCTCTACCCAACCACCCGTCATTTTAATTCTCCTCGGATCAGCACCGACCTCACATTTGGCCTTGGGAGAGTTGTTGACGGAAATCCGTCACACGACGGAAAACTTTAATCCATGGGAGATACATGGATGTGGTGAGAGAGGACATGAAAGTGGAAGGTGTGGTAGAGAAGGATGCAGAGGACAGGGAGCAATGGAGATGAAAGATCCGCTGTGGCGAGCCCTAATCGGGAGCAGCCAGAAGAAGAAGAAGAAATAGCATGCAATGTCAACAAATGGCACCACTGCAATATCAATACATTGTATTACAAGAAATAAGGAGTCATTTTAGCCCATTATTAATGTTAGTTTAATCTTTTCCAGTGTCATAAATGTATGTCATGGCAACATTATTAATATGGAGGAATTGTCTGATGGTAGACTGTGCCTTAAATGATTCGGCTAAATAACAAATTCATGTCATCAGCACTCCTACTGTTGTCCGACATCCATTTGGAATGCACGAGTGAGGGACATCCACCAATTCAACTGTACAGATACACTACCGTTCAAAAGTTTGGGGTCACCCAGACAATTTTGTGTTTTCCATGAAAAGTCACACTTTTATTTACCACCACAAGTTGTAAAACGAATAGAAAATATAGTCAAGACATTTTTCTGGCCATTTTGAGCATTTAATCGACCCCACAAATGTCATGCTCCAGAAACTCAATCTGCTCAAAGGAAGGTCAGTTTTATAGCTTCTCTAAAGAGCTAAACTGTTTTCAGCTGTGCTAACATGATTGTACAAGGGTTTTCTAATCATCCATTAGCCTTCTGAGGCAATGAGCAAACACATTGTACCATTAGAACACTGGAGTGAGAGTTGCTGGAAATGGGCCTCTATACACCTATGGAGATATTGCACCAAAAACCACACATTTGCAGCTAGAATAGTCTCATCTCATCTCATTATCTCTAGCCGCTTTATCCTTCTACAGGGTCGCAGGCAAGCTGGAGCCTATCCCAGCTGACTATGGGCGAAAGGCGGGGTACACCCTGGACAAGTCGCCAGGTCATCACAGGGCTGACACATAGACACAGACAACCATTCACACTCACATTCACACCTACGGTCAATTTAGAGTCACCAGTTAACCTAACCTGCATGTCTTTGGACTGTGGGGGAAACCGGAGCACCCGGAGGAAACCCATGCGGACACGGGGAGAACATGCAAACTCCGCACAGAAAGGCCCTCGCCGGCCCCGGGGCTCGAACCCAGGACCTTCTTGCTGTGAGGCGACAGCGCTAACCACTACACCACCGTGCCACCCAGCTAGAATAGTCATTTACCACATTAGCAATGTATAGAGTGGATTTCTGATTAGTTTAAAGTGATCGTCATTGAAAAGAACAGTGCTTTTCTTTCAAAAATAAGGACATTTCAAAGTGACCCCAAACTTCTGAACGGTAGTGTATATTTAAAAACACACAAACACCTGATTTCTTTCTCTCTTTTTTTTTTTTATATTTCCTTCCCGTTTCATAACTTCCTGTAGAAACCTGAGCACACATACAGAAGCCATTTTACAGTAACTGCCCTTCAGACGGCCATGCTACGGATCTGCTGTGAATTCTGGACAGCGTGAAAATGTCGATCGGTGGTGTACTGTACCATGAGCCGTTTCAGTATTATTTTGTCCAAGTTCACACAGGCCAAGGGAAATGAAGCTGCAGGCCCTGTGCTTGACACATGCGCCATATTGGTTCTTTCCGATTGGCTTAACTTTGTGAAGTACAGTATTTTGTATCATATGGTATTTCTGTCTCATGTCGAGTACAGTAGTTATGGTTCTAATTATATTTGTCCAACTTAGCATCGTCATGATCATTAGAGGATTTTAATACCATAGTGCCTCCGACACAGAATTATGACAAGTGAGAGCAAAGCAGCCACTGTTTTACTGACACTATTTAAAAGAATATTAATTGAAAATATAATAAAACAAGCTACTTTAAGTTATAATGGACAGGCTGACAGATGACATCAGGCAAGAGGCCTCATGGACCAGGCATGTAGTACTTGAGTCTGACTTGTGTCCCAATTTTAAGGATTCGTGACTTGACTTGGACTTGAGCACTGATGACTCGGACTCGTGCATTAACTGCATTCGGACTCGTAAACTGGAGACGAGGACTCGGATTTTTTCTTTATTTTTTGTAACATGCCATAATAATTTGGCACAAAATATTTACATTAATTTTTATACTAATTTCATGCAAGAGAATGCACATTCACCTGTTCATACGTCATGTTCAGGAACAAACTAACGTTAAAGGTACTAAAACGCCTGGAGAGAAGCCCCTAGGATTGTCCGCTTTGCTGATACAGACTTCTCATGCAACGGGAAAAAAAAATGTAGAAGAACTATCGAGGAGACAACGGGGACAACCTTGAACTTCAATTGTCATTTGGCAAGACTCCACCCAGAGGAGTAAGTGACACGCTATGTTCATTGCTCTGGTGATAGCGGGGCTTGTTGACCGATGAACTAGCTCGTGTTAATCCTCTCTCATGTTCTTTGCCCTGCTGATAGTGGCCGGGGCTTGCTGAGCGATGAACAAGCTTTTTATCTGTAGCCTATTAACTAAAACGGGGCAGTCGAGCAGTAACATTAGTCCAACACAGTAGCAGAGACGCTTTCACATAAAGGCAGCAGCAGCCACTGTCAAATGGTGCCATTGGAGTCTTGTTCTCAGACTCGACTCGAAATTTCCTTTCATGACTTGGACTTGGGCGGCACGGTGGTGTAGTGGTTAGCGCTGTCGCCTCACAGCAAGAAGGTCCTGGGTTCGAGCCCCGGGGCTGGCGAGGGCCTTTCTGTGTGGAGTTTGCATGTTCTCCCCATGTCCGCGTGGGTTTCCTCCGGGTGCTCCGGTTTCCCCCACAGTCCAAAGACATGCAGGTTAGGTTAACTGGTGACTCTAAATTGACCGTAGGTGTGAATGTGAGTGTGAATGGTTGTCTGTGTCTATGTGTCAGCCCTGTGATGACCTGGCGACTTGTCCAGGGTGTACCCCGCCTTTCGCCCGTAGTCAGCTGGGATAGGCTCCAGCTTGCCTGCGACCCTGTAGAAGGATAAAGCGGCTAGAGATAATGGATGGATGGATGGACTTGAGACTGGACTCGGACTTGAGGTTTAGTGACTCGACTACAACACTGCCATGGACAATGATGTTTGTAGATGATCTTGTGAGAGCAGGGAGCAAGTGGAAGAAAACTTAGAGACATGGACGTATGCACTAGAGAGAAGGGAAATGAAAGTCAGTAGGAGCAAAATGGAGGACACGTGTGTGAATGAGGGTGAGGACAGTGGAATGGTACAGCTATAAGGAACAGAGGCGGTCAAAGCAGAGGAGTTCAAATATCTGGGGCCAGCTGTACAGAGTAATGGTGAGTACAGAAGTGAAGAAGAGAGTGCAAGCAGGTTGGAATGGACGGAGGAGAGTGTCAGGAGTGATTTGTGACCGAAGGGTGCAAGCAAGAGTGAGAGGGAGGGAACGTGTACAACAGTGGCGGCTGCTGGTTTTTAAAACAGGGGAAGCCCATTTTACGCATTCATCGTAAAACCTGTAGGCCGGATATCAAAGCATAGAAAGGTGTGCCCCATTAGCATAGTGTAATCTGTCCAATCTGTCCCTCTGAGTTACATGTTGATCCTGGGATTGAGGTGCTGGCCTCTTCTGCCCCTTGGACCTGCTTGATCCATCCTGGTGTCCTGTGTCTGGTCGGAGTTTTATCGCACCGCTCCTGTGAAGGACGGCCCCATGAGGACAGTTGAGGGTTATACCTGTTAAAACTGTTAATATTATAGTCAGGCTGTCTGTTGTTGCCCAAATGAGGATGGGTTCCCTTTTGAGTCTGGTTCCTCTCGAGGTTTCTTCCTCATGTCGTCTGAGGGAGTTTTTCCTTGCCACCGTCGCCACAGGCTTGCTCATTGGGGATAGATTAGGGATAAAATTAGCTCATGTTTTAAGTCGTTCAAATTCTGTAAAGCTGCTTTGCGACAATGTTTATTGTTAAAAGCGCTATACAAATAAACTTGATTTGATAGTGAACTAGACAACCCTACCTAGTGGCAGAAAGTATTTTTGCTTGTACATTTCATGTTATAGTCTGGCTTGCCAGGCTAGTGCCTCATATCCTTAATCAAAAATATCAAACATCCAAAAATCACTGGCTATTCAACGAAGAGCCTTGAACATCATACCCTGATATGCAACACAGAGTCTTTAACACAACACCCAGCTGTGCAACACATCCTTGAACATCTTCTGCAACACAGTCTGGAAATTCATAACCAGGTAGGCTATGCAACACACAGAACCTTGAATATTATACCCAGGTATAACCTATAACACAGAGCCCACCATTCTCTTAACATTACTGAACAATATACACACTTCAGATTCATGAACATGAACACTATTTATACACAAATTCTGCCCTCCACTCCTTTTCCAGAAAATGGTCTGTGACCCTGTCATACCAGCTGGTTGTGCTTTCCAGAGACTTCACCAATTTCTGTTAGCAGCTAGCACTGCAGATCCCAATAAGGCTCAAGCTAGCCTACAACCAGATTGAACTACAAATGAAATAAACGAGTGAATTCGCGAATGATCAAACTGATAGAATGGATGAAAGTTAACGGAGCACAACGAGTAATATTTACATTTATTTACAGAGTAATGTACAGAGACATCAATGAGAAGAACCGTTTATATGAAAAGAAAGTCGGACAGCACTTTGGCACACGACTACACTTTCTCGACATCCGCTAGGGACTGATCATACTTCCGTGTTCCTCGCCGACGCCGAAGTACAGAGCCCACCCTCCTCATGTCTTTCAAACACTACCTCCAATAATCCTTCATCAGCCCGGCTTCTTGTCCCTCCCACTGTCTCGTTTAGTCCCAGAGAAGCCTGGCTTCCCTGGAAGTGACGATTTTGTCGATTTTAACCAATAACAACTAGCCGAAATTGGCTGTTCAGAGCCCTCTCATAGACTGCAACGGATACCCGGCTGCCAGCCATAGAGCCCATTGAAATAAGAAAGGTTACAGCCAGTGTTGCCAGATTGGGCGGTTTTAAGTGCATTTTGGCGGGTTTTGAACATATTTTGGCTGGAAAACGTCAGCAGTATCTGGCAACGCTGGTTACAGCCTGGCAGCAAAGGTGATTCTCGTAGCGAACTGCAAGTTCGTCAGACATCACTCAAATAAGTTACAGGATAGTTATGAACGTAAATACAATCTTGGGCATATATTATGTTATGCAAGTTATTGTTTTAATGAGAATTCAACGTCGTAGATGCCGCAGTTTGGGGAGAGAATTTTAGGGGAAGCTCGGCTTCCCTTGTTGTCTCTGAGAAATCGCCCCTGGTGTACAAGACAGAAATAAGAGCAGCTATGTTGTACGGTTTGGAGACAGCGGCACTGACAAAAAGCCAGCAGGCTGAACTGGAGGTAGCGGAGTTAAAGATGTCGAGACTTTCATTGTGAGTGACAAAGCTGGACAGGATTAGAAATGAGTACATTAGAGGGACAGCACATGTAGGAGGGCTTGGAGACAAAGTGAAAGAGAGAGGTGAGACGGAGATGGTTTGGACACGTACAGAGGAGAGAGCCAGGGCATGTTGGGAAAAGAATGCTGGAGATGGAGTTGCCAGGTTGAAGGAAAAGACGAAGACCAAAGATGATATTTATGGGTGTGGTGAAGGACATGAGGACGGTTGGTGCTCCAGAAAAAGACACGGAGGACAGGACGAGACGGAGGGATTTTATCCACCATGGCGACCCCTAATAGGAACAGCCCAAAAAAAAAAGATGACTTATGCCGCTTTTCCACTACAAACGCGGCTGAGTCGGGCTGAGCCGTGCCGTGCTGAGTCGGGCTGAGCGGGGCTGTTGGAGTTGCATTTCGACTACAACCGCGCTGAACCGTGCTGGCTGGAAGTGGGTGGACACATTGGGTGGAGTTAGCGAAAGTGGGTGGACGTCAGGTGATGTCGTTAAGCAGCGCAAACAGTGACATCAGTGATCTTTTAAGCGGTAGTCTCACGACCCGAATAGTAAACAATAAACATGGAGGACATGGTGTCGTTAGTGTTGCTGGTCTTGGTGCTGTGGCTTGTTGTCACCAACAACGCCGACAGATACTGGCAAGAGCGTATAGATGAGGCGAGGCGCATAAGGCTTCAGAAATTCTCGTAATTCGTAATTCTTCTTCTTCCGGGTTTACGGTGTTTACAGATCCCAGCGCGCTCGCGGGGCGTGTGTGGGCATGTGAGGACACTCCTCCTCACCAATCAGTGCACAGGGGAGTGTCTGCTCACGCCCCCAGCCTCACTCGGCACGGTTTGGCTCGCTTCAGCCCCACTCCAAAACGGTGCGAGTTTTAGGGGCTAAGCAGGGCTGAAACGAGCTGAGTCGTGCTTTTTTTTGGTAGTCGAAACGCGAGCCGTGTCGGGCTGAAGTGAGCTGAAAAAGGGTAGTGGAAAAGGGCCATTAGTTATAAGACTGGTGTGTTTTTGGAGTAGCGTTTGTGCAATTTGAGTCTACAATGCCAAAAGGTAACCTCGTATCTCTGAAGTGTTTTCTTTTGACCTCAACAAATAAACCTTTGAACTCTGATAGGTGATGGGATTGGTCAGGATTTGCTGAATAGGATTACATTCAGCAGAGACATTTTGCTCAATTCTTACCTGCACAGTAAATTCTTCTGCCTGCTGCTTCTCCTCCTCAGTGTTTTCCACTTCCTCAGCATCTCTTCCATCATTCTGCTTTCTGACCTCCTTCTCCTCCACACCTCCCCACCCATCACTGGATTGCGTGTGTGGCGTGTTGGCAGTTTCCATGTATGGACTGTCTTTGGTTACTGGTTGTGAGTGAGGCGTGTGTTCATCTGTGTGTTTGGGGCAATCGTCACAGGCGTGTGTGTTGGTGTGAGGCACCGAGTTTGTGTGTATTTGCCTGCACGTAGGGTCCATGCTGTGGAACGGGTGTGTGTGAGTCTCACGAACTCCTTCCTGCTTGTCTTGCTCCAGGTAAGCTACTCCATCCTGACACTTCTGCACCTGAGAGGCGGAGCCATTAGCGGCTGTCCAGTTGCTGGCCACTGGAGAGTCAGGGGTGTCCGTGCCGTCTGTCTCCTCCTGCACATTGTTGCCAATCCCAGAGGAGTGGCTCATCCCTCAACCTGCTGCAGAAAAAAAATGTTATCGGTGAGCCCTCATCATAAACTCCGTCTCCTGGATCAGTTTACTTTTGCACGTCCACATTATCATCGCCTCTTCCTTGATAACATGTTCGGAACAAATGTATGAAAACAATTCTTATCTCACTTATGTACACAGAAGGAAATCAACAGACTCTGGGATTTGTTTTAAAACAGGTCACCTATTATGTGTGCACACTATAACTACAGAGATTCTGGACAATATGTCAGTCCCTTCTAGCCCTTTACTCAAGAAAAGCATCAGTAAGACAACAGATAATATTTGGGTAGTAGACAATCCTCAGCACAGTGGCGATAGAGAAACGGTAGTGGGTGCGGCGCTGACATGAGAATATCAGGTGGAATAGACCGTGGTGCTGGGATTTTTGAGTTTTACAATGTGTTAACCATCCTCTAAGCCTTTATCAGTGTCAGGTCCTGACCACATGACTACTGTTGGTGTATTCAAACACTGCTATGCTGGGATCAGACTATGTATCAGAGTTTATCCGACAATTTAGGCCATGGCCTAAAGGTTACAGAAGCAGCCTTGTGCCCAAAGAGTCCCTGGTTCAATTCCCAGCAGGAAAATCCATGGCTGAAGCTGCAGCAGCAGCTGTAATTGATGGAAGATGCCCCCAAGGAAAGCCCCTGAAAACATGGAAGAAGTGTATAGAGGAAGATATGAGGGAACTTAACCCTGAAGACGAGATGGTCTCTAACAGACTGAGATGGAGAACGCTCATAGCTCGTCCAACCCCATGAAATATGGGAACAAAAGGACATTAAACGAAGAAGAGGAGCCCTTGAGCAAGGCACCTAACCTCCCCTCTGCTCCCCAGGCACTGGGTCTGTGCATGTGTTTGTTGTACATCACTCTGGATAAGAGCGTCTGCTAAATGCCTGTACTATAATGTAATGTGACATTTTTGTCTTTCACGATGGTCACCAAGTCAAATTAGGCAATCACAGTGACAAAAATTCTTCCCGTGTCTTGCCTGGGAGACTGACAACTACAAGTGTGACCAATCATCGTTCACGTCCTTGCATATCTTTGGGAAGGACCGTCAAGAAATAGTCAATCATGGCTATCAAAGAAGACATCCTAGGAGGTGTCAAGCTAGGTGAGAAAATCTCATCTCATCTCATCTCATCATCTCTAGCCGCTTTGTCCTGTTCTAAAGGGTCGCAGGCAAGCTGGAGTCTATCCCAGCTGACTATGGGCGAAAGGCGGGGTACACCCTGGACAAGTCGCCAGGTCATCACAGGGCTGACACATAGACACAGACAACCATTCACACTCACATTCACACCTACGCTCAATTTAGAGTCACCAGTTAACCTAACCTGCATGTCTTTGGACTGTAGGGGAAACCCATGTGGACACGGGGAGAACATGCAAACTCCACACAGAAAGGCCCTCGTCAGCCACGGGGCCCGAACCCGGACCTTCTTGCTGTGAGGCGACAGTGATAACCACTACACCACCGTGTCGCCCCAGTGAGAAAATACAAAACAAAATCCAAAATGCTAGACTTGGTCAGGGTTTTGTCCTTGATTGTCACACTACGACACCCATTCATCATTTCCAACATTTATATTCAGGCCCGACACTGGAAATTTGACGCCATGACAAAATCAGAAAGAAAAAAATAAATAAAAATCATCTCATGTAGTCTGATCCCGGCATTAAGGTGTTGCGTATGTCAGCAAAGCTACAGCACCTGATACATTCATACCAGCAGCACACACAGACCCATGTCATATGAGAATGTTCATCCACCCCTAAAATCTCTGTCCATATCCATGACTGGAAAGGGTTGACCTACAAAGTAAATATATACAGACAGAAAAATGTGTGAAAAGAAAATGACTGAATGACACTGCACTGTTACTGCCATAGCTGAGGAGTTGAATTACATGAATCCTGAATAGGGTGGCCAGACGTCCGGCTTTAGGCCGGACCGTCTGTCTTTTCAATGTCTTGTCCAGCGTCCGGCGCAGCATCAAGCCGGACGCACATTTGTCCTCCTTTTAGAGACGATGAGCGGAATTATATAATATCGACTTGCCAGACTGGAAGAGCAGAGTTCTAGAATAACGTTTTGTAGGGAAACTGCAGATCTGTGCTGCACACTAGTAATCTACAATAAAGAGTCTATGGCTCGATGTTTTTTGGCATGCAATGCGAACTCTGCACCGCGAGGCGTTGCGTTCTAGAACGCGTTGTGCTCTATCCTTTGATGATCTTCCTGGTGCGTGCCTAGTGCCCTGCCCCCCTGGCCCTGGCTGGGACTTGGAAACACGAGTCTGTCCGGTAGACCAGCTGCTCACAACTTAACTTGTTAGGATATGGATGACAGTGCAAATGCACGGCTACTATATCTACCTTAAGTTTAATTTCAGTGGTTTGTTAACTCCACAATGTTTTTAATAAATACAAATATGGTGTTCTAGCCAATTAAGAGCTAATACATGAATTATAATAAATACTATGAATGCTTTAAAACGTTTTATAATGTTGCTGGTTATGTTGTCTATTTGTTCTTTGAGAATCTACAAATGTTGTGCTTTTTGGTACTCAGCACCTTAAGTTTAATTTCAGTGGTTTGTTAACTCCACAATGTTTTTAATAAATATAAATACTGTGTGTTCTTCTAGCCAATTAAGAGCTAATACATGAATTATAATAAATACTATGAATGCTTTGACCTTACTCTTTTTTCCCCACAATCATGATCTTTAACCCTACAACATTGCGATGCTGATTTCACCAAACTTGAGTGACTTGCATAAAAATAATCCATTCTCAATCTTGCCACTGTGGTTTACATAAAAATTTGAGGGCTATGAATCAGATAGGATTTGCCATTATTCACCCTAAAATTGATTAGAATGCAGGAAATTGCATCGAAGAAATACAAAATTTTCTGGGGGAGGGCCCCCAGACCCCCCGTCCAAATAATGTCCTCCTTTTTGGTGTTATGGAAATGGTCACCCTAATCCTGAATCATACCACAGCTTTCATGACACATACAGCAGATACAAAAACAAACAGCTAACATCATTAACCACTCACAGCTCTTTAAACAACGGTTACATTTGTCGGAAATATATTTCCCAAGTTCCCTTGACAGCACTCATTTTACTGTATTTCACCTGACCGAGTCTGATTAATCAGCTATAGTTAGATTAGCTAGATTGAGGAACTGAAATCATATGACGACATGAGACAGCTAGCTAGAATTAGCGAACACACAAGCTGGATATTTTAATGGCAAAGAGAAACGTATTTGTATTCCTGAATTAAAAAAAAAAAAAGCTAACAGAACTCACTTAGAGTTAAGTAGAAGAACTATTTCAGTGTTGCCACACACAAGTCATCTGACGCTAAGTAACGCTTCCTGACTGACGGCTGTGGAGCCTGAGTGCTGTTAGCTAGCGTTCGCCAAGCAGGCCTTTAACTTCTCTTCTCGCAAACTTAAATCTGTTAATCTTTCGCCAGCTGAAATATTTAACACCTAACTGCCAGAAAAACGTAACATACACGCAATGTGACAGACAAACCACAGTAATATTTACCTCTGCAATTCTTTCCGGAGGAAGAAGGTTGCCAGGAAACTAAGTCCGTCATAAATATCCGTCGTGTAAAACACATTGAATGCAATTTTTGGTTCCGGGTTAGTTAAAAAATCAGTCGCAAGTCGGTTTATCTCTTATATAACATATTTTATGTACACGTTGTGTCGTCTGGTGTATAAAATATTTAGTTTTCGACGCCACTTCTTTAAAAGAAAGAAAGAAAGAAAGAAAGAAAGAAAGAAAGAAAGAAAGATGTACTACATATGTAATGAATATGTAGTTGTGAATCAGGTCATCAAGACAATTATAAAAATAATGTTGGTGTAGTGGTTAGCACTGTTGCCTCACAGTCCTGGGTTCGAGCCCAGCAGCCGGCGAGGGCCTTTCTGTGAGGAGTTTGCATGTTCTTCCCATGTCTGTGTGGATTTCATCCGGGTGCTCCGGTTTCCCCTACAGTCCAAAGACATGCAGGTTAGGCTAATTGGTGGCTCTAAATTGACCGTAGGTGCGAATGGTTGTTTGTCTTTGTGTCAGCTTCAACCCTGCGATGACCTGGCGACTTGTCCAGGGTGTATCCCGCCTCTCGCATCTCGCCCATAGTCAGCTGGGATAGGCTCCAGCTTGCCTGCGACCCTGTAGAACAGGATAAGCGGCTACAGATAATGGATGGATGGATGGATGGATGTTGGTGGAGTGGTTAGCACTGTTGCCTCACAGTCCTGGGTTCGAGCCCAGCGGCCGGCGAGGGCCTTTCTGTGAGGAGTTTGCATGTTCTTCCCGTGTCTGTGTGGATTTCATCCGGGTGCTCCGGTTTCCCCTACAGTCCAAAGACATGCAGGTTAGGCTAATTGGTGGCTCTAAATTGACCGTAGGTGCGAATGGTTGTTTGTCTTTGTGTCAGCTTCAACCCTGCGATGACCTGGCGACTTGTCCAGGGTGTATCCCGCCTCTCGCATCTTGCCCATAGTCAGCTGGGATAGGCTCCAGCTTGCCTGCGACCCTGTAGAACAGGATAAGCGGCTACAGATAATGGATGGATGGATGGATGGATGTTGGTGTAGTGGTTATCACTGTTGCCTCACAGTCCTGGGCTCGAGCCCAGCAGCCGGCGAGGGCCTTTCTGTGAGGAGTTTGCATGTTCTTCCCATGTCTGTGTGGGTTTCATCCGGGTGCTCCGGTTTTCCCTACAGTCCAAAGACATGCAGGTTAGGCTAATTGGTGG
This sequence comes from Neoarius graeffei, assembly GCF_027579695.1. Taxonomy (NCBI): domain Eukaryota; kingdom Metazoa; phylum Chordata; class Actinopteri; order Siluriformes; family Ariidae; genus Neoarius; species Neoarius graeffei. Next base: position 69,360,058 of record NC_083578.1, read on the forward strand.
CTCTAAATTGACCGTGACTGTGAATGGTTGTTTGTCTCTGTGTCAGTGTCAACCCTGCGATGACCTGGCAACTTGTCCAGCTGGGATAGGCTCCAGCTTGCCTGTGACCCTGTAGAACAGGATAAAGCGGCTACAGATAATGGATGGATGTTGTATAGTAGTAGCAGCCTTTATTTGTCACATGTACACTCAAGCACAGTGAAATTCATCCTCTACATTTAACCCATCTGAAGCAGTGAACACATGCATGCACACGCACATACCTAGAGCAGTGGGCAACTATGCTACAGCGCCCAGGGAGCAGTTGGGGGTTAGGCGCCTTGCTCAAGGGCACTTCAGTCCAAGGCTGCCCCATGTTAACCTAACTGCATGTCTTTGAACTGTGGGGGAAACCGGAGCACCCGGAGGAAACCCACGCAGACACTGGGAGAACATACAAACTCCACACAGAAAGGCCCCCATTAGCTGCTGGACCTAGAACCTTCTTGCTGTGAGGTGAAAGTGCTAACCACTACATCACTGTGCTGCCCCAATGTCTTACAAATACAACTGAGTTATCAATACATGTGAAATCTATCTATCTATCTATCTATCTATCTATCTATCTATCTATCTATCTATCTATCTATCTATCTATCTATCTATCTATCTATCTGAGGTTCTTTCCCAAAGTGTTGCCACAGTGTTGGAAGAACACAATTGTCTTGAATGTCTTTTTATTCTGTAGCAATTTTCTTTCACTGGAGATAAGGAAAGTAGCACAAGGTGCAGTGGTTCGCACTGTCGCCTCACAGCAACTAGGTTCTGGGTTTGAACCTCATGGCCGACTGAGGCTTTTCTGTATGGAGTCTGCCTGTTCTCCCCATGCTTATGCAAATTTATTCTGGGGCCTCCAGTTTCCTCCCACAGTCCAAAAACACCCAGATTAGGTCAACTGCCTACTTTAAATGTGAGTGTGAATGGTTGTTCTTCTCTGTGTTAACCCTATGATAGATTGGCACCCTGCCCAGGGTGTACCCTGCTTCTTGCCTGAAGTCACCTGGGTGCCTGGTCACCTGGCTCCATCTTTCCATGACCCTGCTAATGGTATAGATAATGGATGGATGGAACCAAGGGGTCTAAACCTGATCCAGCATTACAATGCCCCTGTACACAAAGTGAGCTCAATGAAGAAAAGGTTTGCCAAGGAAGAACTTGAGTAGCCTGTACATAGCCCTGACCTCAATCCCACTGAACACCTTTGGGATGAACTGGAAGACTGACTGCACCCCAGGCCTCCTCACCCAACATCAGTGCCTGACCTCACTAATGCTTTTGTGGCTGAATGGGCAAAAATCCCCACAGCGATGTAGGAATGCCTTTCTAGAATAGTAGAGGTTATTATAACAGCAAAGAGTGACTAAATCTGGAACAGGATGTTCAGCAATCACATACAAGCTTTATGGTCAGGTGTCCACAAAGTTTTGGCCATATAGTGTATCTATCTCTTTGTGTGCAAGGTGCCTTGTGATGGACTGCCACCCAATCTGCGATGAATTTTACCACCTTGCACCCAGTATTCCCAGGATTGGGATCTGGATCCTCCACAACTCTTACCAGGATAAAGAAGTTACTAAAAATGAATGATGAATGCATTAGTGAATATATTCTGTACATTGTCCTAAATGTATACAAACCTTTGCTCTTGGCTGCATTTATTCTCTTCGGTATTCAAACATTTTTTGGCAGGGCTGCTCATACATCTGCTGAACTTCATGTATTAACCTCCCATAACAAGCACATAAAAGACAAACCACATATTTGGCGCAAATCACACAAATGGGCCAAACCTCCATACTGACAAAAATGAAAAAAAAAAAAGTTCATAAAATAAAGTTGGCATACTGTATCTTCCATTCTCCATTCTATACATAACTGTGAATCTTTATGATTATAGCCACAGAAATGATTTGTAGATTGTGCTTTCCCATTGCTCGCTACTCAATTAACAATGTGGAATTTAATATATTATGTATTCATCCTTAGAAACTACTCTATCCTGGTCAGGGTCAGGGTGGATCTGGAGCCTATCCTGGGAACACCAGGCACAAGGCAGGAATACACCCTGAATGGGATGCCAGTCCATCCGGGCACCATGCACACACACATTCACACACTTATTCACATCTAGAGACAACTGAGAGTTGCAAGTCTATGGGAAACCATAGCTTAATGATTAGAGAAGCAGATTTGGGACCAAAAGGTGGCTGGTTTAATTCCCTGGACCGGCAAGAATGGCTGAAGTGCCCTTGAGCAAGGCACCTAACCCCCCAACTGCTCCCCAGTTGTTCTGGGTACATTGTACATCGCTCTGGATAAGAGCGTCTACTAAATGCCTGTAATGTAATGTAAATTTGCCTATTGGAATGTTTTGAACAATGGTAGGAAGCCAGAGAACATGGAAAACCTCCAGTAACCTGAGCTCAGGATCAAAACCGGGGACCCTGGAGCGATGAGAAAGCAATGCTAACTGCTGCATCACCATGCTCGACTTTTAATGTTATATCATTTTAAATTTCTAATCAAACAAGGTCATCATCAACAACAACGACAAGAACAACAAAAGCTAAAACTCCATTTTGTTCACCGCCAAGCAGATTTCCTGGGTTGCCACACTCTCTGAGTCCATCCAGATGTTGGTCAATTATCAAACAACCACACTAAAACCCCAAGATATATGTTATGTATTATATTCTTTGCAGAAAGTGAACACTGCAGAGAATATCCTAAACTTGGTATCAAACTTGTAATAACATCATTTGGCCAAAGATGGCGATAACCACTTACCTTATCCTTGGGCTCAGCACGAAAACCCAGTGTGCTTGAGCTCAGTGTGTTTACCTACAAACACTAAAAGGTTTAGATCAGTTTTAAAGTTCCTGGCAATGTTTAATAGAACATTTTAGCTATTTTAGAGGCGTGCAGGGGCATTTCCAAGCCAAAGATTAGTTTTGGGTTTGGTCTAGAGCCCTGTGCCGGACCACAAACACTGAAATGAAAGAGTCTGTTAATACCACTAATCCTCACTGCTAAGACGGCAGAGGCTGACATTGACCCATGGAACACACCCATGTTTGTCTTACTACCCTTGTGAAGACCTTCAGTTGATATAATTATTAATGCAGCTAATTCATGCTGTGCCTACATCTAAACCTAACCCTAACTGTAACCCCAGTAACCAAAAGGAAACCTTCTGGCTTTTAAGTTGAATCAAATGTCCCCATAAGTTCAAACTGGCCAGAGAGATCCATCCATTGTCTGTAACCACTTATCCTGTGCAGAGTCATGGGCAAGCTGGAGCCTATCCCAGCTGACTATGGGCAAGAGGCAGGGTACACCCTGGACAAGTCACCAGATCATCACAGGGCTGACACATAGAGACAAACAACCATTCACATTCACACCTACGGTCAAGTTCAAGCCACCAATTAACCTAACCTACATGTCTTTGGACTGTAGGGGAAACCGGAGCACTCAGAGGAAACCCACACAGACACGGGGAGAACAGGAAAACTCCACACAGAAAGGCCCTCGTCGGCCGCTGGGCTTGAACCCAGAACCTTCTTACTGTGAGGTGACAGTGCTAACCACTACACCACTGTGCTACCCAGAGATGTCCTGTGAGGGATATTTGGTCCACCAAGATACAAAAATAGGTGCGCGCGCACACACACACACACACACACACACACACACACACACACACACACTGTACTTAATACGTAATACACTGGAGCAGGAAGATGAAAGGAGTTCTCATTCATGTCCTTTTGTCCCTTTTGATCTGTAAATCTTTTTCATCTTTCTGCACTGTGTCCATGTTTAACTAGAAGGTTTCAGCTTGTAACAAGTGTCAGCAGTACACCAGGGGTAATATACAGTGTGGGCAGATGTGATGCTGTAGTTATAATTAACATTTGAGCAGGGATAAAAAAAGACCGGGACCTACAGATTTAAAAAAAAATATTTTTCTGTTTGAGTTTACTCCAATATGGTTATTGTCAATGATGGTTGGACAGAATGTTGCACTATGGATGTTTGGATGCAATAAACTCACTCTCTCGACTACAATTAATATTCATCTGTGTGCATGCTCCTATCGATTTCTTACGCATCCAAGACAACATACCAAGTTTATTTCACAATCTCCTGATTTGAAGGTGGTTAGAATATAATCTCACTGCAACAGCAAGCTGAGCCCACATCATATTCCAGCAGGTCACACAGAGTTCAAGGAAGTCTGCCTCCTCAGGCGCAACCTGATCATTTACACACCACTCACTGTGGATACTGTGGGTGACGCACAGTGATCAAGGCTGAGTAAACCGTGTGTGTGTGTGTGTGTGAGAGAGAGAGAAACAAAAGGATTATGTTTAGTAGGAGTTTTAGTAGGATTGCTTATATAATAAGTACACCCTACAAGGAAATTCGCCAGAGATCCCAGTTGCCAAATAGTACATCATTCGTTACTGAGCAATGCTGCTTTAAATTAATCCACAAAGATATTGTTTTTTTCCGGGTGTTGCTGTTATTTTGCCCATTTGAGTTGAATCCTGGCCACTTTGAACTTTAATATCTTGCAGTTGATCAAAAATGAACATCCAGTATCAGTCAAAAGTTTGGACACACCTACTCATTCATCAGTTTTTCTGTATTTTGACTATTTTCTACACTGTTGAACAAGACTGAAGACATCAAAACTATGAAATAACATCTGGAACATATATGGAATTATGTGGTTAACAAAATATGTTTCATATTTTAGATTCTTCAAAGTACCGAGCGTTTACCTTGATGACACTTTGCACACTATTAGCATTATCTTAACCAGCTTCATGAGGGAGTCACCTGGAACGCTTTTCAATTAACAGGTGCCTCGTTAAAAGTTAATTAGTGCAATTTCTTGCCTTCTTCATGTGTTTGAGATCAAACAATAAATAGTAAATAATAAAAAATACAGTAAATGGCCCTATTCCACAACTGTAGTAATCCATATTATGCCAAGAACCGCTCAGCTAAGTAAAGAGAAACGACATCCATCATTACTTTAAGACATGACGTGAGTTTTAATTAATAAAAATGAAGAAAAACATTGAGTTAGAAGGTGTGTCCAAACTTTTGAGTGGTACTGTATGTTCTTTTCCCTTTGTGCTTAGTAAGATCTGATTAAACAAAAATAATTACTGTATCACACAAAATTCAGACAGCATATTGTTATTATTCATGCATGAGAATCCCTCACCTTTCGGCGAAATTTGCCGTTTTGAAACCAAAATGGGTGACCTACGTGAATCGTGTAGATCCGATGAGAAAAAAAAATTGAGGGGGGGGGGGGGGGGGGGGGGGGGTGTTTGATATTGACCCAAAGGGCAAGGAGGTCGCTTCGCACCCATAGACAGCTCGTGCCGGTTTGCGCCTCCTCCTCCTGCTTTGATATTGACACCATAGCGACGAGTACATCTCGCTGCGAAGGGCAAGCAGCATCATTTCGCGCCTCTTCTCCTGCTGGCCAGAGCGTGCACACATCAGTCAGAGTGCTGACCAGACCGCTGGAGGCTGGATTGAGTCATCGGACTGAATTTCCCTACTTTTTTCAAACTTTCCTGATTTGCCATCAAAACAAACAAAACTTCCGGCTTGATTACGTCAGCATTCGAAAGAGGGCGCGTGCGTCTTTTGACAATCCCTGTGTCCGAAATTGCTCGCTACTCACTATAGAGGATTTCGACGTGACGTCACAGGTGACGTGACGCCCCGGTGTCCGCCATTTTGAAGGTCAAGCTAGCTAATGTCAACAACAGTAGCTAGTATGTTACTGTAGCAATGTTTACGTTCAGTCATTTGGATGATTGTTAAAACCTTTCAGTCTCAAGTTTTTCCTTTACTGTATTTACTAGTTTACTGAGCTAGCGCGCTCGGGCAGGCTGGGAGCGAGCGCGCTAGCTCGGGCAGGCTGGGAGCGAGCGTGCTAGCTCGGGCAGGCTGGGAGCGAGCGCGCTAGCTCGGGCAGGCTGGGAGCTCCCAGCCTGCCCGAGCTAGCACGCTCGCTCCCAGCCTGCCCGAGCTAGCGTGCTCGCTCCCAGCCTGCCCGAGCGCGCTAGCTCAGTAAACTAGTAAATACAGTAAAGGAAAAACTTGAGACTGAAAGGTTTTAACAATCATCCAAATGACTGAACGTAAACATTGCTACAGTAACATACCAGCTACTGTTGTTGACATTACCTAGTGCTAACAGCTAGCTGCTAGTGCACTGCTACAACTACACCGACCCTAATAATACAGTTCTTGGTCATTGCCTGGTAACAGCAAATTTATAACAGGCCATGTCTCAACAGACTAAGAAGTTATTTCAATGACATTTAATAACATTTTGTTTATCCTGAGGACCGAAAGTAAATGAAAATGTGAACAAACCTTAGCTGTAATAAGATGGCGACCACCGGCTCCAGGGACGACCCACTGATGTAGGCATGTTACCCAGCCTGGTTTTTAACGACATAGGTATACAGATCATGTGGGCCGAAGTCAGGTAAAGACGAGGGCTTGGTGTACTTCCGTACGTCAGTGAACAATCCTGGTGGAAGCAGGTAAACGTTGTTCTCTAAGCCTGCTAACCTCAATTTTTGCAAATACCTCTCCCTCTGCTCGCCCTGTAAATGCCCTACGTCGCTGGATAGTGAAGGTGTTTTATGCATCTCGCTCCTTTTTCTTTTATGTTTTTTCCCTGGTATTTCCCACACGCCTGACTGCAGGTCAGGAAGATCACCCGCGCTGCAGCGCTGCAAAGCCAGAAAAAGATAGCCTGGTAACGTGTACGGATCACGTACACCAGCATCATTGATTTTCTGGTGATCTCGCTTCTTACTTGCGTCATCTAGGCCGGATAAAATACTCGACAATGAGACTTCGTCATGATCAACAGTGTATCGCTGTTGGTAGTCGCCATATTTGTGACCGTCAAAATGGTGCCGGCTACTTGTTGACATGGCAACGGTCACGTGGGTCGAAAACCTCTATAGAGGGATTTCACTGACGTCACCCGAAACCGGAAGTAAACAGACCCTGCGCCATTTTGGAAGACCAACAAACTCGTGATTAGGGGGAAATAACGGCAGCGGTATGTGAACCCACGAGAATAAAGTGGAGTGGCAAACGACTTAAACAAACAAATCTGAGCTGTTTTATTTATGATTTATTGGCCCAACAGTAGACTTGAAAGAAACCTGTGTGAGACTTGGCAAAAAACTGTGGATATAATGGATAAGTCTGTGCATGATCTGCGGACACTTTGAGGTAAGCAAACGCAAGAAATTCAGATTTAAAACATGCTAAATTGGCCCCAAGTTGATAACTGGATGAGGAGCAAGCCTCCCAGACTTCTACAATTTAATAATAATAATAATAATAATAATAATAATAATAATAATAATAATAATAATTTAGGATGGTTTGGGGCTTGCTCTCCCACCTATTATATAAATAAAGCATAGTTGTTGTGTAGGCATAGATCATAAATACATATGTATAATTTGGATAAATTAACCTAAATTATGGATACCTTAATAGTAACAAAAAGTATTAATTTTTCAACTGAAAAGATATATTATTAAAAGATATCAACAAGATTACCTTGGCCATAACTATGTGTAGGTTATTCTTAATAACAGCTGTAATATCACGAACCAAGCCACTAACAACATAATTTTAAGCCTGTAGCCCTTTGTAGGCCTTCAAGTCATCAGCAGTGTAGGCACTGGGTGTAAACAACAAATAGTTTACAATGTCTGGGTAGCAAACAGATGGCAGAATTGGTGTCAGGTCCTCCTTATGTTTCCATTCTCCCTTGCCCCGAGCCTTATCATATGGGTCAAACCCATCAATCACAGCCAGTTTCTCCACATACCGTGCCCTTTCTGCAGCTGGTAATGTCCTCACATGACCAGAATTATCATCCATCGTGTCACTTTACTCTCGCTCGTACTTTGTTTTATATTGTGAGTGCATGTACTTGGTCTTCCAATATGGCGCCTAACAAAATCTCACGGCTCGGTGACGTCATGCGGTAGCCCTATAGGGCACTGTATAGTGGAGACGCCATTTTGTAGTGCTGTCCGTGCTGAAAGAAATCAAATTAAAAATCTCAAATTTGATTTAATAAAAGACAGCAGCAAAGAAGAAAGTATTCAGCCTTGATTTAAAAAGAACTGAAAGCTGCAGGTACTTCCATATCTTGGCAGGCTGAGTGGTATGCTGGGGCACCTCTTGCCAGCAGACCAGGATATCCAGAGGGAACTTGTGCAGTTCAGTGTTGACCTGACCATCCCCAGCTTCAAGGAGGGAGAGAGCATCGTGGAGTGGTGGGGTCATGTCTTCAACAAACCAGACAAGTGCCCCTCCCTGGGTGCACTGGTTAAGTGTTGCCTCTCCATCTTTCATGGACCTAGAGTCGAGTCCTCATTTAGTCTGCTGAATGATGTAATTGATCAAAGGAGTGGCAACATGAATGTGGAAACATTTAATGTAATACAGACGGTCAAGTACACGCTGATGTCCAGGGGGAAGACAGCTATGGAGCTCTTTAGAAGGGAGGACGTGAAGTTTGGGGAAGTGGACAGAACATTGTGCAAGAACATTAACTCTGCAGCAGCCACATACAAACACCAGCAGAGGGTGAACAAGGAGGAAAAGCAGCAGAGCAAGTATGGCTCTCAAGCAACTTGCAGTGCTCAGCAGGCCAAGAAACAGACTGCTGAAGGAGAGAAGCGGGCAAGGCTGAAACATGGCAACTCGGCGAAAGCAGGCCACGGAGACACTGGTGGTCCAGGCAAATAAAAGGAAAAAATGATCACTATTCCTTGTGTGTTCCACTTTCTTCGTTCTATTATTCACATTTTTTTCCAGGGCATAATTTCACTATAACTACATGTATTTGTACTGTATGTCCTTGTGCAAATGTCAATACAGTATACTTAGTAAGGAGGCTATAATATTTATTCTGGGGGAGGACCCCCCAAACAAAATAAAACAACACCAGAGGCCACGTCACCACTCGCGCACCCTTCTCACCTTTTTCACCCGTGACCCGTTTTCATGCCTGATTATTATTTATCAAAGAGGAGCAAAGTGACATCTTTATTTCTACTTTTTTACAGCATAAGTAACATTATAACATAACACTACTGGTATGAACTTGGCATGATTTGACTTTAGAGTTTACCTAAGGACAAGATCTGCACCATTTGCTTTGATGTTCTTCTTTCATCTCTCTCTCTCACACACACACACACACACACACACACACACACACACACACACACACACACACACACACACACACACACACACACAGAGAGTGATGACCACAGCCACACAGGGTAATATCATCCCACATTCTACCTTGGCACCTTATTAGTTTGCTGCACAGTTTATCATTTACAGTCATCTATATGATCATACTCAAATAATTGACACAAAACAGTTTGCTTGATTTACAGTTTATTTGCTTTAACCTTACATTGTTTTATATGGAGTGCACACATTTTCACACTGTCACTAATCATGTGTTTCTTTCTTTGAGCTTTTTTTTTTTCAATTTTTTATTTCATTTTTTTTAGTCACCTTGAGCATTGGGGGCGATCGGGCAAAAGGTGTGGCTGAGGGCCGAGGAGACCTAAATCTTGGAGCCTGCTCATTAGGCGGTACCATGTCTCACCATGTGCCCAAGGGGGATTTTGACTTTAGTTAGTTTTGCTTTGTATCTGTTTCTCATCTCATTGTCTCTAGCCGCTTTATCCTGTTCTACAGGTTCGCAGGCAAGCTGGAGCCTATCCCAGCTGACTATGGGTGAAAGGCGGGGTACACCCTGGACAAGTCGCCAGGTCATCGCAGGGCTGACACATAGACACAGACAACCATTCACACTCACATTCACACCTACGGTCAATTTAGAGTCACCAGTTAACCTAACCTGCATGTCTTTGGACTGTGGGGGAAACCGGAGCATCCGGAGGAAACCCACGCAGACACGGGGAGAACATGCAAACTCCGCACAGAAAGGCCCTCGCCGGCCACGGGGCTCGAACCCGGACCTTCTTGCTGTGAGGCGACAGTGCTAACCACTACACCACCGTGCTGCCCTTGTATCTGTTTGTAGTGTTTAATTTTGTTTACCCCTTCTGTGTTATTTGATTTGGCCAAGCCACACTATATATATGTTTTGTTTAGTTAATGTCATGTCAGATGTCTGTGTGTCAAGTCAAGTTACATTTTGTTGACCTCTATTATAGGTCTAGTTCTTATTAATTTTGGTCTTTGTAAGCTAAAATATTTTGGGGTAAATAAAACCCTGCCTTTTGAACCAAAAACTCCTGTGCCCTCATGCCTTGCTGTTTGGTCCCTTACGCACACCATTCAATACATACATCCAGTATAACTGGAAGTCTTTATTCTCTCTGACCCCATTTTTATTTCATTTCCTTCGGTCCATTGTGTGTGTTTTTACACATCAAAACTCAAACTCATTCTCTCTCTGTTTCCAAATATCTTGTGAGTCATGTGTTTAAGGGTGTGCACATTTGTATTTGTTGACATTTCTTTCTACGCACGTCACAATTTTCAAGAAATTGAGATCAAATACATTGAGCAATAGAGAGAGAAAGAGAAAGAAAATGAATGAATGACTGTCTGTCTGTCCTGGCCTTTGCATTAAGAGCATGAACGTGAGCCCAGTTTTTGCCTTTTTTCATAACCCAAGTGAAAACTGATCTGAAAATTGGTATTCTGACTCAGACACTTGATACACACTACGCAGTCCAAATGTACACAGAGGTTCAACCAAATCTACTCATGAATCCACAAAACAGTTTATTATACAAAGCAGTTCTACCTCAATGACGCTTGAGAATTCCTGTGTTGGGCAGCGACTGAGTTGTAGTCTGACCCACTTTTTCAAATCATTTAAACTTTGATGAAATGAAAGATTTTTTTTTCTAAACTAGGCAGTGATGTGGTTTGGTCAAAGCTGAGTGTACTATTTTGTTATTATGCTCAGTATGAATTACAGATGAGAAAAGTTACAGTTTTAGTCAGTCAGTATGGTCTTTATACGTTTTGAGATCATTACAGGATGACAAATTTGACGAAACGTGATGAATCTGATAGCCAACTGAAAATGTCTGCAAGCTCATATACATATTCTTAAAAAATCACGGTAGGTTTCATGGTAGGTTTCTGAAAATGCTCTACTTGAAAAAACATCTGTTAAAGGCTTCTTCATTGAGCCTTTAAGGATTCCCACAGAATAACAAGCTGAAGAACACATCAGGAGTCTAGATTTAACCTTTATCCATCCATTATCTATAGCCGCTTATCCTGTCCTACAGGGTCGCAGGCAAGCTGGAGCCTATCCCAGCTGACTATGGGCGAGAGGCGGGGTACACCCTGGACAAGTCGCCAGGTCATCGCAGGGCTGACACATAGACACAGACAACCATTCACACTCACATTCACACCTACGGTCAATTTAGAGTCACCAGTTAACTGCATGTCTTTGGACTGTGGGGGAAACCGGAGCACCTGGAGGAAACCCACGCAGACATGGGGAGAATATGCAAACTCCACACAGAAAGGCCCTCACCGACCGTTGGGCTTGAACCCAGGACCTTCTTGCTGTGAGGCGACAGTGCTAACCACTACACCACCCATTATTATTATTAATTTTTTTTTTTTACAGAACAGGCAGGTTTGAGTTCTCCTCCAAGCGTGTTGAGCTCTCCTATGATACAGAGATTGGACCATGTCTCAGAGGAAGTGTCTGTTATCCCTAACCTTTCCAGGTTGCTTGACAGAACAACTAGCAGGTAGGAATTAGCAGTGACAAAACTGAGAGAGTGTAGAGTTCCCAAAAACATGCCCGTACGTAGATGATGCTGGTGATGCTAAATTGTAATGGATTGGCATCCCATCCAGGACATATTCCCACCTTGCACCCACTGCTCTTTGGATAGACTCGAGATTGACAATGACCCTGACCAGGATCAAGTGTTTTCTGAAGATGAATGAATGAATAAACTGGAATAAAATTGAGTAACAACTTCAGGAAATGCAGCTGACAAATGCTCAGCATAGGTGGCTCCTTCATAAGGCTGGACAATCATGATTCCTTATGTATTCCTTATGTAAAGAATCTGAAATATAGCTTTTTAATGTCTTTGCTGTTATTTTAAAGTGTAAAAATAACAACAATTAAGCCTGTTACAGTATTGCCAGTTGAATAAAGACTTTCTACTGGTACCATAGATGTGCAGTGCAACAGTTAACTGCTCACTTTTAGACACAGTTTTCTATTATTCATAAATTCATAAGAGGGTGAGATGACCCTGCTTAAACTCTGTTAGATAAAGGGTTCATTTGCTGGCCCTGCTGCTGGCTCGATGTTGTCATCCATGGTTGCAATCACGTTTTGTTTCGCATGAAGTGCGCCTATACCAAACAGTTCATGCACAGTTAAGTGGAAAATGAATTTTGACTTTTCTCTCTATGCTTAGTCAAGTCCATTTTAGAGCAGTCCCAATGCCAGGAAACATCAAGCAAAGCATCAAGCAAGAGCTTTCACATATGTGCCATCTTATTATATTTAAAGGTGATTCCTCCAACAGCAATGGTTTATCTCAGTATTTCACCAACTAGAAGGTCATTGTAGGAATCTTTTTGTCCATTTGTAATGACTGAAGAAAATAACCACCGCAAATATACAGCTTTTGTTTCTCTCAAATAAAGTGAAAATAAATACAAAGATAAATAAGAAAAAAGGGGAAAACATTCAGAACAATACATTTAGAAGCAGTTAATATGCAATACCTGTAACATTTATGCTTCAAAGCCAGCAGTCTTTTTTAAAAACAAATAGCTTTCACTGGTGCTCCAAAACATTATGGAGTCTTTTCTCTATTTACACAAACTACAAGAATGTCTGAGATGCTTTATATGTTTGTAAGGGGTTTCAGCTCTGCAGGGCTCAGTCACTATTTACCGTAATCAGGATATGTCCATGTGCCCACTGGCTTCGAGATCATCCCTCATAAAAGCCAAGCCCCTTGTCATTCATACATTGCTTCTTCGCAACAGTCCTCTCATTTAGCTTCAACAAAACAATAATGTCACTGATCTGTGTATGTTCATGTATCTGTGAGTTTGTGAAGATGTTTGCTGTCTTTTGTGGTCACAGTATGAACGTCTCTAGGTGCTCCTTGGGGACCTCGAGGCAGACCTTCCCATTTTGCTTCTGTTCTTCCTGCCTTTTCCTCGTTCCTTCTCTCCTCGTTCTCCTCCATGTTTCTGTCTCTCTCCTCTCTTTCTCTCCTGTGCTTGCTCCTTTTCCCTGGTCTTTTTATGATCATGACGCTGTTTGCCCAGTTCCTTGCAGTAGTGCTCAAAGCCACTGTGGCCAATCAGATTTAACATATCCTGGTGCCAGGACTGGGTGGAGTCTACAATGGCATGCTGACCGGGACTCCACACGCTCAATCGAATTGTTACGGCCATCCAACGGAAGCCATGCTCCTCCAACTGACAGTGATAAATTCCATCGTGTTTAAGCTCCGCCCTCGGAATGAGAATGCCCCTGTCAATCACTACCAGCTGATCACTTGAGGTCACCTGAATAAGAAAAGGAGATGTTTGTATTTATCCATGTGTATTATGTCTGCCTAGAGGTATAGATTTAAGGCCAAAAGCTTACATGCACCTCGGCTAAAGATATTCAAGCTCAGTTTTTCCACAACTCCACACATTTGATGCTACTAGACATTTCTTTTGGCAAGTCAGTTAGGGCGTCTACTTTGCTCACATCAGAGGGAATTTTAAAACAATCAATTAGAGACAGATTTATGTCAGCTTTAATTCATTGAAAGTACCATGAGCATCTGTACAAACAACTGTATGAAAATGTAAGTCTTGGAATCACACAGACACTGCATCATTCAGGAAAGAGACACAAAATAACTCCCAGGGATGAACGGACTTTGGTCCACAAGGTTCAACTGAACACCAAAACAATAACAAAGAAACTGGTGAAGGAGTTAGTTGGCAGCATCTGGTACCAAAGTATGTACACCCACTATTGTATTTCATAAGTCCAACCCTCCTGTCCACGTTGTGAGAGATGGACACAGGAAAAAGTAGGGGACTGCCGTGACAGGTGAAGTATGGTGTGAGTCTGGTCATGTCTCACGGGCCGTTTCAGTAGCCATGTAGGCTGTCACGGATCACCCTGAAACATTGCTGGCCAACGGGGCTCTGGTGAAGACAGTACTGGTGCTTCTAGGGTGGCGGTACTGCGCAGCATCTGCAAACAGCTGTGGTCACTTCGACCTGCAAGAGCAGACCCCAATTTACCAAGGTTCTGGCCAGTCTGCTGCGCCCTGACCTGCTAGGATGCATGTTATGGTCCCCATACCTGCTTCCACAGGGAGGCCACAGGAAGAGAGTGTGGGTCAGGACATGCACAAGCCTGCCTCACATTAATCCAATCTTTCGTGCTGCTACATGGACAAGGACTGACTAACTAAGACTGATTAACTGGTGCGATATAAGTCCTGTGGTGACGTAGGAGAGATGACAGGTGCAGGTGGGGACACTGGAAGCCTCCAGCCCCCAAACCCACACACATGGTGATCTGAGTGTGATGGTTGTTTTTTGCTGTACGGGCAACAGCAAAGTTCGTATCCTACCCAGATGTCAGAGCAGCCCTATTTAGGGATGGCACTGCTCTCTCCACTTGGAGAAGGAGATAGAAAAGATTCTCTAAACAAAGCTTGCCCATTACGACCTGCCTGCTAGCTGCAGCAGGATGGTCATCCATTCTACGGTAGAAAAAGAAAGATTAAGTTTAGACGGAAAAAATCTGGTTTTGCCTCCTGGCATGTCAGGACATTGCAAGATAATGGCTAGACCTTGGAGCTCAGGACAGCTATTATCACACATGAGTTAGTACACCCACTATCAAGAGAGTCCTTTTTCACCATGGTCTGAAAATCTGCTTCACAAGGAAGAAGGCTTTATTCTGGAATAAAAATCCAGACTGAGGTTTGGAGGTGATCATGAGCTATTTGGAGGAGTATTCTCTGATCAGATGAAGCAAAAAATAAACTGTTATAAAGGCCATAATGATGAGCGTATACATGGAGGAAAAAGGGTGAGGATTTTAATCTGAAGAACACCACCCCAATTGTGAAGCTTGGGGGTGGCAGCATTGTGTTGTGGGGCTGGTTGGCTGGAGTGGGTACTAGTGCACTTCATATCTTCATAAAGAACAAAGTTTATCCAGAAATATTGAAGCGACATATCAAGACAGCCAGAAAGTTACAACTTGGTCACAACCACAAAATGGTTTAAAGACATCCATCTATTATCTGTAACTGCTTACCGTATCCTGTGCAGGGTTGTGGGGGTTTAAAGACAGCAAAGTGAAAATATTAGAATGGCCATTCCAAAGCCCTGACCTGAATCCAATTAAAGTTTGTGGACTGAATTTAAAAAAAAAAAGCATGTCTGAGCAAGGAAACCCACAAACCTGATGGGGTTAACACAAGTTCTGTCATGACGAATGAGAAAAGTTTCCAGCAAAGTATGCTGAGAAGCTTGTGGAAAGTTACCCCAAGCACTTGATTCATATTAAAGCAATTAAAAGTCAATGACAGATTGAAATGAAATATTATCAAAGTGCATGTAAATTTATGACCCACTGAAAATGTGATATCGTAAATTAAAGCTAAAATAAATGTCTCATTGCTATTCTTTTGAAATTGTCTGTTGCTGAGATCAAGTATTTGACTTGACACGGTAAACGTATGGTAAGATGAAATGTGTGGAGACGTAAAAATTGGAGTTTGAATGTCTTTAGCCTTGTTGTATATAAATATTTGCCCTCAACTGTATGCATGCACATGTACAGGTTGTGTTTGTACCTCATATTGTTCCAGACTGTTCTCTCCGATCTGTTTAAACCAGGTAATTTTGGCATGTTGTGAATTCGGCAGACACTCCAGGTAGGTACTGTTCCCCAAAGCCACCACTATTTCCTTCTCCTCTGACTGCACCTCCAGGCCAGCTGTGCAAACAGACATGAAAACGAATAAATCTAATATATGACTATTCTACTGAATCATACAAACCATTATATTTTAATATAATATAATATATGAGAGTTACAACAATATTGGAACAATATCACAGTTACATATAATCTTGTGTTATAACACCATATGTCTGTACGGACGTTTATTATTATTATTTTTTTATTGATAATGTAGTTGTCAGTTTATTATATATGACAACCTAATAACTTGTGCCTGCTTTGGCTTTCAGAACAGTATATGCCTGGGCATGGATTCTCCATAATGGATGCTTTGTGTAGGAATATTATAACATGTGGATATGATTGCTTTGCACAGTCGCAGTGTATTTCTGCGAACAGCCCTGCCCATTTCATCCCAAAGATTAAGGGCGTGATCAAGTGAACAGACTAGAAGTGTCTGTCTTAGAGATTATAAACACTAACCATGCAACAGTGTAAGGCCGAATCCCATTTCACCCCTTGGACCAACCCCTTGGCCCTTCCCCTCCATTTTGCGCGTTCACGTGAAGGGGTAGGGGTATCCCAATCCCAGTTAACGCGGAGGGGTAGGGGAAGGGGTAGGGCTTCTGTACCCCTCCAAATGGAGATTTTCCTGGAGCTGACTCCGAACGAAGGGGTTTGAGTGATTTCCCACAATGCCATGCGGATTTCAGCGAGATTTCATGCGGATTTCAGAAAGATGGCGGTTCCCGCGGCGAAAGATTGTCATAAATGTATTTTCTCCATTATTTACGTGTTTTAAGTTGTTATCCAGAGGAAACACGCCGCTTGATTCGCTTTCGAGCTGAGAATGAGCAGCGATTTCTGAAATCCAAGCTGCTGCTAAAAAGCTTTGGGAGTGAGTATTGTTTTCGGTTGCTTGACTGCGTACGTTTTGTTCTGTTATTCTCGCTTTTATTGTTTACATGAGTGTTCTGACACCTCATTCTGTTGGATGTGGTGCACGAAGCGCCAAAGATATCCCATTCAGTGGTGTTAGTTAACAAATCACACCCTGCCAGCAGAGATTTCTGGTTCTGCCTCTGGCTCTGACTGTAGCGGCTGGTCGCAGCCAATGACGCATTTGGTTGCGTTTTGCTAACGTAAACGCTGACGGAGGTACGCGATGACGTATGCGATCGTTGAAGGGCTATCCCAATACGTAAGGGTTGAATTTCAAGCCCTATCCCTTGTAGCTCAGTTTCAAGGGGAAGGGCCAAGGGGAAGGGGGAGGGGAAGGGGGAGGGGTAGGGGTAGAAATTAGAATTGGGATTGGGCCTAAGTCTGATAGCCTGTGTTGTACAGTATAAACACTCTTTAGTAGGTATTAGCACTCTAATGTGTACTGGAAGACATTTCTCACACCCCTGGCCTGGATTGTCCAAAAAATGATGGTGCCATGGACTTATATTCCTCATACCAAATTCTGATGCTTCCATTATCATATCAGTCAGGTTCAATGCCTGAACTTATAATCACATCATCAGTTTTTCTTTGGCTAATCAGACACAATAGCCCAAGAGCATTAGCTCAAAATTGAGTCCAACCCGGAACAAATTAGTAACAAGCTGAATTTTTCGGAATATGTTCAGAATACCCTTATGAATAACATACTAAAAGTCCCCGGGAATCCACCTTGTGCTCTCTGAGAAATTCAATATGGCATCCAAAATGGCCGCCGATTGGAGATTTTTCAATATCTCAGGGATAAAACATAATATAAATGCAATTAAAATGTTAAATTATATGTTCTCTCATACAAGCAATGCAAATTCACCATTGTCACACTGTTAAAATTAAAATTAACCAAGATTACAAGGTTATTAATGTGGAAATTACATGGAATTTGATGGTTGACATGATTGACAGATTAGCTTAGTAGGCTACCTACCTACATACATGAACATAATGTAAGACAACAATTAGACATCAATTTCCTTAATATTTAGTGCATCTTTAAGCTTTGATAAAATATTAAAGGGAAATTAAATTTGAGAACTCTATCTTCTAAAACTACAATGGCAAGCTGTTTCAGTACACTTCTTCAACATTCCGGCGACTTTCATGACAAAAAGGTCTGCCTCAATAAAAGCTCTTGCTTATAAACAATGAGTAGACTTAAACACTTCTCAGTGCCTCAGTTGTAATGCTTGGACCTTTGTTGTACCATCAATGAAGTAGGGAATTTATTCAAGCTTGTTTAAGAGTGGAAAAAAATTAATCTTTGAGTTTCTAGCGCCAGTCTTTACTACTAGCAATGCCAGTGTGTTCGGACAAAAAATGACTAAACTCAGCATGACCTTTTAAAAATGACTGAACTCAGCATGACCTTTTAACATGCCATTTTTCATTTTACACCACCAATTTACTTTAATTAATATTAATGAAAATAAGTGCTCCAACCCCTAGTAATTGTGTTTGTTGTTTTGTGAACAGAATAGGATGATACGGAGTGAACGAGTAACCAATGGATCCACACTATACACGAATATACTGTTATAATAATGTGTACATTGTTATTATATAATGTTAATACACAATGTAATTAATACACACATGTTGGAATTTACTCTCCTACCCTACAAAACATATATTCTGACCTTTTAATTGCATTAATATTTTGTTTTGGGCCTGAGATATGGGCAGATCTCCATTTGGTGGCCATTTTGGACGCCATCTTGAATTTCTCAGAGAGCACAAGGGGGATTTCCGGGGACTTTTAGTATGTTATTCCTAAAGGTATTCTGAACATATTCTGAAATTTTCAGCTTGTTACTAATTTGTTCCGGGTATAACCCTATTACTCCTGGGCTACAAGGTACACCACCACTCTTGCCAGAGCAGTTGGGGGTTAGATGCCTTGCTCAAAAGCACTTAAGCCAATCCTGCTGGTCTAGGGAATCAAACCAGTAACCTTTTGGTCCCAAAGCTGTTTCTCTAACTATTAGGCCATGGCTTCCCCCTCCATTATCACGATGCAACAGCAACCTGACTTTGTCCACTTGCATTTTACTCTCACTCAACACTCAACATGGCTGTTTTCAATCTAATAAGTGATACATTCTGAGATTCTGCTTGTGGAGTTAAATATGAGAGTTATTTTCGGTTGCTTGTATGGTTCATGTCGTTATCCTTTGATGCACTTTGATCTGTTTTTTTTCCCCACATGATCAATGTTAACTGGTAACTTGCTTTCCGCCACATGAAAACAATCCAACATTTGTAACCATCCAGCAAAATAAAATTCCATTCTTAAAAAAAACAATTTTCATGACTTAATTATGACAAGTCAGCTTTTAATGCTTTAATTACCAATTTGTCTCTATAAATATGAAAATTCAAAGTTGTTCCATTTTGTTTTGTATCACTTTTGACCAGTGCTATGAACTCTTAACAGATGTGATGTATCTGTTTTATATTTGATGAGCATATCTGTGTTGTGTTTGATGTGTTGAGAATAAACACATACTTTTCTATCCCATCATCTTTGAACATTCTGTTTTCATTGTTGACTTTTTGTTTTTTTGAATCAAGCCACATAGTTAGACGCGAATCAAACCAAAGAGGGTAAATAAAATGAAAACTCGGTGAAAACTCTCCCTTTTAGAATGCTAGCCCTGTAGCTAGTCTAGCAAGTCTGGTGAGATGCCTTCAGCTAAATAATTGACATAAACGCACTTGATTGGATGAGTCTCAACAGAGGATCTGCTACAGAAGCCACACTGGTGCATTGTTAGAGTTGTGACAAGTGTCTTTTTTTCATGTTTATTGAGTTCAGGTTAGTTACAATATATTTTTATGTACTTGGTTTGGTCTGCTAAAATAGTTTGCTGGATCTATGCCATGGTCTTGCAGTTGACAACCCCTGGCTGAGAACAACGTCCATTTGGGAGATGCTAAAACCAGTACACTTAATGTTAATTATCATGCTACACTATATGGCCAAAAGTATGTGGACACCTGACCGTCACACCCATATGTAGGCCTTCCTGTCGAGAATATCTTTGTACGCTGTAGCATTGCCATTTTACTTCAGTGGAACTAAGGAGCCCAAACCTGTTCCTGCATGACAATAACCTGGATATAAAGTGAGGTTCCAAAATCTCGTGGAAAGTCTTTCCAGAAGAGTGGAAACCAACTCTGGAATAAGATGTTCAACAAAGTATGATGATCAGCTGCCTACATACTTTTTGCCATATAGTGTACGTATAAATAAGCGATAAAGGTCACTTATTTTAACACCAAGCAATTGCCTGATTTACGTCACACGCCACAATCACATGCTGTATGCCGTTTTGGAAAATCCAGTTTGTCGGTTGGGGTTAGGGTTAACAAAGGAACTCGCAACTCAGCAACTGAGAGCTGAGCGTAATAATAAACAACTAAATTCAGTTTTATTGTATTGCACTTGTAACAATAAACATCATCATAAAACAACTTTATAGATTTTTAGAACTTGATGTCTCTTACCTCCCTGTCTGATACACTCATTTAAAGGATTCCCGTAATCACCAACATGACGAGTGTTTCTCCTGTAGCGAGATAGACAGGAACATAAACAGGAGCTGTGGATTATAATAAAGAAACCAAACGTATATGCATGTATATGTATGTGTTCTGGTACTTACCTGCGTGCAACTGGCATATAGGGGCTGCATGCATGGCCATCCCAGTTGCAGTATGGGTCTCTGGCCAGACAGCACTCTGCACACACCTGACCATAAAGGTCACACTGATACAGAGCCAACTGAGACACGCCCTCTGCAGATCCCACAAACAGCCACTGCTCAAGAGAACATACACACGCACATGAAAATATGCACATAAATGGACAGAATACGTTCAGCTGCAAATGCTTTGCACATATAACACGGTACCAGTCAAATGTTTGAACACACCTACTCATTCATAGGTTTTTCTGTATTTTGACTATTTCCTGCATCAAAACTGTGAAATAACATCTGGAACATAAATGGAACTATGTGATAAACAAAAAAGTGTTAAAAAATGTTTCACATTTTAGAGTCTTCAAAGTAGCCAGCATTTACCTTGATGACGCTTTGCACACTATTGGCATTATCTTAAAGGAGATACGCAGAACCATGACCTCACTTTTTGTTTATAAATGCCTTGAGACCTCAAGAATGGCATAGGAATAGTTGTAAGCGTTATCAATGAATCTAATATAGTAATTTTTACGATTAAAGTGATTCATATAGGTAGCGGTCTGAGTGAATGACCTTGACATCTGTGACGTCACACCAGGAAGGCTATCGGTCTCATTGCCATTTTCGCTATACTAAAACACAGAGCTGACTGCAACTTCGATCTTCCATTTTGAGCTAATTTATCGTCATGTCACATAGATGTGCTGCTGGCGGGTGCAGCAACACGACAGAAGGTGGATTTATGTTGCATTCATGGCCCAAGAATGTTCAAACTGCAAAGATTTGGATGTGTTTTGCGAGAAATTCAGGGGCACATTTTACTGATGACTCGTATGAAACCTCTGATCTGCTGAGGAGCGTTGTCGATAAGCCCATATTGAAAGAGGGTGCAATACCAACAATTAAAGGAAAAGAAAACTACAAGAAAAGGAAAGTAAGGTCAGTTGCACCAGTTCTCCCAGAGTGTGAGCCGAGCAGTAATGGCGGAGTGCTCAGTATGGAGAAAATGGAGAATGAGTGGACCAGTCGTCAGATTTCTCCGCTGGATATGCTTGCCTCAGCAGTAATATCTCGCCCTTACGTGGAAGAAGCAAATGAACGAAGAACTGAACGAAGAACTGAAAGTCAGATTGTTTCAAAACAATCGGCCACAAGATCGGCCTTCAAGACGTGAACAACAACAACAACAACACTCGTTGTTTATCTGCATTTAGATGTAACTTGTATTGTATATTTAAGTTACCGGTATAAGATTATTTAATTTGCTTCAGAGTGTGATTGTCTCAGTTCATCTGATTATTTAATTAGCCTTTTACGTTTTATCAGTGAAAATGCATGCATGTACATTGCATAAGTCATAACGCCTATCCTGTTTTAATGAGAGTCACATGAGACTGTCAGTTCAATTCCATCCAATTCTCTAGACAGCTTTGTTCTCTGGCTTTATTTCGTAAGGTGGGGTCCTCCGTGGCCGATGTGTTACTATCGGATTCACTCTCCGATGGTTCGAACTGATACGGTTCTACATGTATAGCAGTAGCATGTACACACACTCCAATTTCAGGACTATCTCAGTCAGATGTATTACTATCTGAGGAATCCGAAGAATCTCCAATAAATCCGAACGAAGAGGCCATTGCAACCACTCTCGTCTGCCGAGTCTGGCTTTGGTCTATAGCTGTCAAAGGCCTCGGCCTTAAAACCGGTTCCTGCTGTGACGTCACGCACTCAGGGCTGGCTGGCTCAGCGGGGCAGCTCAAATGCCAACTTTGCGGTCGATTTTAACTCTCAAAAATATATATTTTCTTATTCCCATTTATGCAGCATACAAGAGTCAAGGATGGAGATACTATCCACTCAGAAATGTTTTTAAAAATAAAGGTTCTGCGTATCTCCTTTAACCAGCTTCATGAGAGAGTCACCTGGAATGCTTTACGATTAATAGGTGTGTCTTGTCAAAAGTTAATTCGTGCAATTTCTTGCCTTCTTAATGCGTTTGAGATCAAACACTAAATAGTAAATCATAAAAATACAGTAAATAGTCCTATTCCACAACTGTAATAATCCATATTATGTCAAGAACCGCTTGACTAAGTAAAGAGAAACAACATCCATTATTACTTTAAGACATGAAGTGTCTTTTAATTAATAAAAATAAAGAAAAAAACATTGAATTAGAAGGTGTGTCCACACTTTTGACTGATACTGTATTTGCTCTGTTGCACTAAGCTTTCTGCTTCCATGCTGTGCTCAAACACTTGGCAACTCCACGCGCACATTACTATGCAATCATCTCAGTCAAATCTTTACCCATGCTTTACAGTGCACAACCTTGAGGAAATATTTCAGAGAATATAAGGCTAGGAATATCTAAGACACACAAACTCAAGCATTCACTCCATGCTTAGCCTTCACCAGTGAAAATGCACTGCTGCTTTGTGTGGTCTCCAGGGCATTCGCCTGAGTGTTTCATGACTTAAATGTGTGAAAACTCACACTTCTGGAATTGACTCTCATCTGCCTAGTCTCAGGTTGCCATAGAAACACTGTATAAAAGACGGTTGGAATAGGGTATCGTGTTTGCTTCTGTGTATGTGTGTTTGTCCACAGTCCACAATAACCATACCTTCTTCTTGGACAGTGTCATGGCGGTGACTGGTGACTTATGCTGCAAGGACAAAGACAGATCAAAAGTCAAGAGTTTTGTTACAGAAGTTATCCAATCACATTAGGAATGCAAACACACACTGCACCTTAAAGACCCGCAGCTGTTCCAGGATGACCTCTTGACTTTGTCCTTGCTCTTTGGGGAGGTGAATAGATTTCAGCACCAGGCCAGAATCTAGATAACACACACACACACACACACACACACACACACACACACACACACACACACAGTGAATTTTGACAGCTTCTTACATTATAATATATGGATATTTTACACACACACACACACACACACACACACACACACACACACACACACACACACACACACTGTCCCAATGAAGAGAACATCATATTGTCCATCCACAGCCTCCACTCTGTCTACAACGATTCGAGTCAACTTGTAGTCAACACCAACTCTAATTAGCAAAGGTCGGCTGTCCACAGGACGCACCACTTCCTGCAGCAGTGGGTGGGTGCGGCTAAAGAAGATGACATCATCAGGATACTCCCGTGTGGAACGGAAACTTCCGTAGGTGCTGCTTGGACACTAGGCGATGACATAAAGAATGCACTATGGTTAGCTACGGTATAATACAGTAACCCTGGAGCAGAGAGGGTTAAGGGCCCAACAGTGGCAGCTTGGGAGACCTCTGGCTCAAAATTTAGATATTATAAAATGTAAATAGAGTATCAAATTAATAATAATAATAATAATAATAATAAAAAAGGCTGAGCCGTGCTAAGTAGATTTAGTAAAGGGTTGTTTTACAATCAGGGTACGCATGCTAAAAATCACATTTAACACTCATTATCTTCAATATCAAAAGGCTTGATTAAATAAACTTGGTTGTTTATTGTAGCCCTGTGATAGCTCTATTTACCATGCAAAAAAAAAATTTGGTGATAACGTTATTTTTGGTGAATGTATGGCAATATATGTCATATTTAGCAAAATTACTCATGTCATTTAGAAAAAGTGCTTTTTTGACCACAGGTAGCTCCAAAAGGGATGCACTTAAATCATTCTTTATACCATAAAACAAATATTTGGTTCCATATCATTGGAAACATAGTTAAGTTTTAATGTTGAATGCCAGTAAGTTTTCAGACTATTTTGATCAAATTAGTACGTAATTTTGTCAAAAACATGTCCTCTCCGAGACAGCTAATTTTTCAATATAAAATAACATATCTAAAATTATTATTTTCATCCTAAAATGTGGTCAAGATATTGGGACATAAATATTAGAGACAACTAACACAAAGCTTACAGCCTTATATTTAAAAGCACTATGGAAGTAGTGGATTCTGAATTGTCAGAAAAAAAAGTCCTCTCTGAGAATCACTTCATTTGTTTCTCCCAGCCCTGCTTAAAGCTACACTTAATCTTGTTATAATACAAACTATTGCACATGCCTATCTGTTCTTTAACTTGTCCTTCACTTAAAAACTGGTACAAGGACCAGTTTGAATCAATTTGAATTTTGGACCCCTGTGACACAAACTTTGTACCCTGATTGTAAAACAACCCTAAAGCTATTTGACACCTTCATAACATCTTCGTTCAGAATAGATCAGATATTACAGATGTCCAAACAGGATAGATAATGGATATTATTCTATCCACATTCACTGGATATGAGCAATCATACGCTCTGATTGGCTACGCTACTACTAGAATAGCAGCTCATATACCGTGAGCAGAGAAAAACAAAATGGTGGAGCGCATCAAGTCAGATATATCACTTTATCAAGTATTTAAAAGAAACAGAAACAGCTAAAAGAATATAGTGCCCCCCAACCCAATATCTCCTGTTCCACACTCCAGCCCAGTCGGTGGCGGTAATGCACCTTTAAGTTGGTTTGCCAACCGCAAAAAAAAAAAAACCTAAAGAAGACGAAGAAGAAAATGGTGGCGCATGTTGCTGAACCAACTGAGGACGAAATATTTGCTAAAAATAAAAATAAAAATGCTCAATTTCTCAAAATCCAGTGAATATGGATAGAATAAAACAGTTATTTCACTCAATCTCATTGTACATGGCTTATAGCCAACTCGGTACTACGTGCCTCATCAGCTATCAGCTCATATACGACTCGATTTCGTGGAATAACTGTTAAATGTTCAAATACGGGGCGGCACGGTGGTGTAGTGGTTGGCGCTGTCGCCTCACAGCAAGAAGGTCTGGGTTCGAGCCCCGTGGCTGGCGAGGGCCTTTCTGTGCGGAGTTTGCATGTTCTCCCCGTGTCCGCGTGGGTTTCCTCCGGGTGCTCCGGTTTCCCCCACAGTCCAAAGACATGCAGGTTAGGTTAACTGGTGACTCTAAATTGACCGTAGGTGTGAATGTGAGTGTGAATGGTTGTCTGTGTCTATGTGTCAGCCCTGTGATGACCTGGCGACTTGTCCAGGGTGTACCCCGCCTTTCGCCCGTAGTCAGCTGGAATAGGCTCCAGCTTGACTGCGACCCTGTAGAACAGGATAAAGCAGCTAGAGATAATGAGATGAGATGTTCAAATACAGTATCTGTCATTAAAACCTAAAAGTTAACCTTCTTACATCTACCAAAACCTGTGACTTATCATCCAGGAACTCCAAAGCAAAAGAATTAAGATAATTTAACACCATAAAAGTGAGGTTGGAAATATGTGAAACCATTCACAGTTGCTCAGAGTGAGAAATGGCAAGCATTAAGAAAAATACCAGGCTCTGAGTCTGTGTTAATGAGGTGCAATCACATGCAACAGATGCCAGATCAAGAGTAAACCTCAACGCCAATAAAGACTCCTCATGACCACATAATGTCTTGCTATTTTAATCTTCAAAGAAAGAAAGAAAGAAAGAAAGAGAACTCACTGTTCCAGGTCTGGGATAGGGCACTCTTCCAGTAAACTCCGCCCACTTATACTGTGGCCCCTCCCTGTGGTAGAAGTTTCCTTTGAAGGCACGGATGATATCTTGCATACGGTAGACACACACCGCTGATCCATTTAACACATCACTGTGAGAGACAGAGGACATATCTTTTAATAGATGCTTCCATTCTGACGATTAACATTGACAGTAAACTAATATCTTGGATATTAACCCCTTAAACTCATGTAACTATAGGCTATTAGTTTTAGTATAGTTTCTGTATAGTTCATAACATTAACTACAATGACATTCTTTAAGATGAATAACTGAATAATAAACTTGGACTTTGGAGGGTTAATATATTATGATTCATTATATAACAATTATTATATATACAGGTCACTTTTTCCATGGAATAAAAACATGTATTCTATTCCCTTCTAGCGGGTTTCATTCATTTGGTTTGATAACATCCAATATTATCATATGGCTTATCCTACGTGTATTATGTCACTCTACCCAATGGAGAATGAGTGTGCAATATTGTTACAATATTACAAGTTGTCAAGACAACACGACGTCACATGTTGGAGACATAAAATTTTCGTACTAGCGAGCGACTGTGACAATCTGTAAATAGACATGGCTGCTAGGTTGGCTACATTAAAAACGTAAGATTTTGAGAGAATTTTGGCTGCCACGTAGCTCCGTTGTGTGTAGCTGTTGATGCTGATTTTAAAAGTAACTAAGTAAATTATATCGGGAAATGTGTGAGTGAAAAAGTATGAGTGAAAAATACTGTGGCGAGCGTGCATGGAAGAAGAGTCTGGAGACAGAAATCTTAGTTTCTTGGTTGTTAGCTTGTGCTACTTGCTCTCGATAGCACTGGTTTGACTGCGTTAATGTTGGACTTTGCTAACACGACTGATGAATGCTACATGGGCTGGAAGGTAACGGTGCTGCTGTGCTAACAGCACCGAGTCGTGGGTAAGCTAGCGTTGGCCTTCGAGAATGCTGATATGAAGAGAGAGTGTGTAGGTATAATAATAATAAT
Source organism: Neoarius graeffei (assembly GCF_027579695.1). Classification (NCBI taxonomy): domain Eukaryota; kingdom Metazoa; phylum Chordata; class Actinopteri; order Siluriformes; family Ariidae; genus Neoarius; species Neoarius graeffei. The sequence goes on from NC_083578.1 coordinate 69,387,459, forward strand.
AGGGCGGCACGGTGGTGTAGTGGTTAGTGCTGTCGCCTAACAACAAGAAGGTCCGGGTTCGAGCCCCGTGGCCAGCGAGGGCCTTTCTGTGTGGAGTTTGCATGTTGTCCGCGTGGGTTTCCTCTGGGTGCTCCGGTTTCCCCCACAGTCCAAAGACATGCAAGTTAGGTTAACTGGTGACTCTAAATTGACCGTAGGTGTGAATGTGAGTGTGAATGGTTGTCTGTGTCTATGTGTCAGCCCTGTGATGACCTGGCGACTTGTCCAGGGTGTACCCCGCCTCTCGCCCGTAGTCAGCTGGGATAGGCTCCAGCTTGCCTGCGACCCTGTAGAACAGGATAAAGCGGCTAGAGATGATGAGATAATAATAATAATAATAATATTGGCTGGCTTTTTTTCATGGTCTATCAAATATATTCCATTCAACGAGCATGATATTGAACTCATCTTTGACTAATTCAATATCATGCTAGCTGGATGGAATATATCTTATATACCACTCAAAGCCAGCCAATATTATTTAAATATACCTTCATAATATACATTTTTTAACAATATCCCAAGCACCAAGATTGTCACACCAATTGTGATGGGAAACATTATAGTAATTAAATGTTAGTTTTTTTAAAGGCATCTTAACAGGCTAGGAATACACTTGCGGCCAAAACTATGTTGGCACACATCCTAATGGTTAAGTTCAGGAGTTTGAGCTATTCCCATTGCTAACAGATGCATAAACTCAAGCATCTGTCCACAGACAAACCTTGGCAGTAGAATGGGTTGTGCTGAAGAGCTCAGTTACAATAAAACGTGGCACTGTCATAAGATGCTACCTTTGCCAAATCTTGAACTTTCTGTACTGCAAGATCTGCCCCAGTCAACTATAAGTACTATTATTATTGTGAAATGCAAGTGTCTCGGAGCAACAACAGCTCAACCATGAAACAGTAGACCTTGCAAACTCACAGAGCTGGGCCGCTGATGCGTTACACACTACAGAGTTCCAAACTGGCTCTGAAAGCAACTTCAGGACAAGTACTGTGCGTCAGGAACTTCATGGGCTTCAATAAGATTCCATGGCCAAGAAGCTGCACACAAGCCTCAGATGACTTTGTCAGGTTGAGTCGTGTTTAAGCATGCAGCCACTGGACTCTGAAGCAGTGGATATGCCTTCTCTAGAGTGATGAATCACACTTCACTATCTGACCGTCTCACTGATGAATTTGGGTTTGGCGGATGCCAGGAGGATGCTATCTACAGATATGCATAGTGCTTACAATAAAGTTTGGTAGAGAAAGGATAATGGTCTGGCGTTGTTTTGGGGTTTGGGTTTTTGACTGAATGGGCATATTTTCCTACACTTACACTGCAAAATGTTTTAGAAAGCCTTCAAAGAAAAGTGGAGGCTGTTGAAGCTGCAAAAGGAAAGCTCATGTCAGTGTGATGGTGAGGTGTCTACATACTTTTGGTCATATAGTGTAAGTTTTTTTATGAGCCAGTGCAAGTGCGTCCAGTAACATTGAACTTTATTCGTTGTTGTAACTACGATCTGCATTGCATTTTGTTTTATTCAATAACATTTTATACATTTTAGAAATTCAGAAATTATGTCAGAATTCGAAAGTGTTTCATTCATCTTATACCAAGGCAATTTGACAATTTTTTTTTTAAATTAAAGAACATCCATCCATCCATCCATTATCTGTAGTCGCTTATCCTGTGCAGGGTCGCAGGCAAGCTGGAGCCTATCCCAGCTGACTATGGGTGAGAGGCGGGGTACACCCTGGACAAGTCGCCAGGTTATCGCAGGGCTGACACATAGAGACAAACACTCACATTCACATCTACGGTTAATTTAGAGCCACCAATTAGCCTAACCTGCATGTCTTTGGACTGTGGGAGAAACCGGAGCACCCGGAGGAAACCCACGCAGACACGGGGAGAACATGCAAACTCCGCACAGAAAGACCCCCGTCGGCCACTGGGCTCGAACCCAGAACCTTCTTGCTGTGAGGTGACAGCACTAACCACTACACCACCATGCCGCCAATTAATGAACATGTCGTTCTTTTTAAAAAAAATCTATTTATACTGTCACAAGGTAGTTCCTATTACTGTTTATGTACTACACTGCAGCAGCTATAAACAGTCGCTCTGTCATCAGCTTTTCTTTCTCTCTCTCTCCTGTTCAGCTAATAAGACAACTAGAGACCTGTGCAGGTCTGAGCTCAGCCTTTGTCTGATTGGGAGATAGAAGCTATGGTACATAAATAGAAAAAATAGCCTGCTCAGAAATACATCGACTCCAGGATTCAAACTGACGTTGCAAACTGTAGCTTTTTCCTGGCCAGCCCTCTAGACCACTCAACCACAGAGTATTACATTTTAAACTGAGGTTACGTAACATAGTATGTACACAGTCAGTACACAGTGGCGCCACACCGCAACTGTGGAATCGTTACCTGAAGCTGGCACGCCAATTACATTCTTAAACACGCTCGAACTCGGTTAAACATACAGACAGGTGCCTCTATAGGCTTCAGCCAAAGCCAAAAAGAGTCAAATTGTCATATTATTCCAACACTGGAAATTGCAAAGTCTCCTGTCTGGAAGATTATGCAATGGCAGAAAACTTACTGAACGTGTCAAAGTGTGGAAACTGGAGATTCCTAACAGGTTCTAATAGACAACATCATCTCATCAATGATTCGATGTTTTTCATTCTTAAATAACAACCCATGTTTATTATTAGCCTTAGGTTATGTGGAGCATCTGTCATACAAGCCCCTGTGAATTAGCTGTTACTATAGAAAGAATAACATATTAGAACAAGCACATTAATATAAGCCTATGATTTGTCCTGCAGCTGGTGCTACTGTCAGAGCTGCTATTATAGAAAATGAATCAACACTTTTGGATCAATCATCTCATCTCATCTCATCTCATCTCATTATCTCTAGCCGCTTTATCCTTCTACAGGGTTGCAGGCAAACTGGAGCCTATCCCAGCCGACCATGGGCGAAAGGCGGGGTACACCCTGGACAAGTCGCCAGGTCATCACAGGGCTGACACATAGACACAGACAACCATTCACATTCACACCTACGGTCAATTTAGAGTCACCAGTTAACCTAACCTGCATGTCTTTGGACTGTGGGGAAAACCGGAGCACCCGGAGGAAACCCACACGGACACGGGGAGAACATGCAAACTCCACACAGAAAGGCCCTCGCCAGCCACGGGGCTCGAACCCAGGACCTTCTTGCTGTGAGGCGACAGCGCTAACCACTACACCACCGTGCCACCCCCTGGATCAATCAGATTTGAGAATTCGACAGTGCTGTGGCATAAATAAGTTGTTGCTTGTAACACAGATTTGCAACTGTAGTAAGTTATTTCAGCAGCTGTTCGAGTCTGGTGTGTTTTAGCATGTGAGCTGTGTAAAGACTTTACCATCAGTCTGTCTACTACACTCATTGTTTCCATTTGCCTAAGTCGGAAACTGTATTTTAGAACCTTACTCCACCCTGCTGCTTGAGTCCGTTGCCTGATTTTCCAAACCCAATCTCACACACACACACACACACACACACACACACACACACACACACACACACACACACATAAAATTAATTCCACCAGATGTGTCCAGACTCACATCTGTGCACGCACGCACACACACACACACACACACACCCTTCAAAATAAGTCAAAGTACAGTAAGTTGTCACACCCACACTCAAGTTTGATTTGACCACTGCGATGCCCACAGTGTGCGTCATATGTTTTATGTATTGGAAATACATGGAAATGAATTGTAAAGGCTGAGTGAAAAATATGAATATGTGATATCTGCTACACACATACTGTATAAACTATTGTACATGTATATATGGGGCGGCACGGTGGTGTAGTGGTTAGCGCTGTCGCCTCACAACAAGAAGGTCCGGGTTCGAGCCCCGTGGCCGGCGAGGGCCTTTCTGTGTGGAGTTTGCATGTTCTCCCCGTGTCCGCGTGGGTTTCCTCCGGGTGCTCCGGTTTCCCCCACAGTCCAAAGACATGCAGTTAGGCTAATTGGTGGCTCTAAATTGACCGTAGGTGTGAATGTGAGTGTGAATGGTTGTCTGTGTCTATTGGCCCTTTTCCACTACCCTTTTTCAGCTCACTTCAGCCCGACACGGCTCGCGTTTTGACTACCAAAAAACAGCATGACTCAGCTCGCTTCAGCCCTGCTTAGCCCCTAAAACTCGCACGGTTTTGGAGTGGGGCTGAAGCGAGCCAAAGCGAGCCGAGTGAGGCTGGGGGCGTGAGCAGACACTCCCCTGTGCACTGATTGGTGAGGAGGAGTGTCCTCACATGCCCACACACGCCCCGCGAGCACGCTGGGATCTGTAAACACCGTAAACCCGGAAGAATAATAATTACGAATTACGAGAATTTCTGAGGCCTTATGCGCCTCGCCTCATCTATACGCTCTTGCCAGTATCTGTTGGCATTGTCGGTGACAACAAGCCACAGCACCAAGACCAGCAACACTAACGACTCCATGTCCTCCATGTTTATTGTTTACTATTCGGGTCGTGAGACTACCGCTTAAAAGCTCACTGATGTCACTGTTTGCGCTGCTTAACGACATCACGTGACGTCCACCCACTTTCGCTAACTCCACCCAATGTGTCCAGCCACTTCCAGCCAGCACGGTTCAGCGCGGTTGTAGTCGAAATGCAACTCCAACAGCCCCACTGAGCTCGACTCAGCACGGCACGGCTCAGCCCAACTCAGCCGCGTTTGTAGTGGAAAAGCGGCATAAGTGTCAGCCCTGTGATGACCTGGCGACTTGTCCAGGGTGTACCCTGCCTTTCGCCCGTAGTCAGCTGGGATAGGCTCCAGCTTGCCTGCGACCCTGTAGAAGGATAAAGCGGCTAGAGATAATGAGATGAGACATGTATATATGTCTGTCTCACATACTACTAACTGTTATAGTAACCAAATATAAATACATTATTTGGAAAGAACAGATAATGTGTTCTAAATGGATACAAATATAGATACAGTTGGCATTATTCTATCCACATTCACCGGATATGAGCAGTCACACGCTCTGATTGGCTACTCTACAACTAGGCTATCAGCTCGTATACCGTGAGTAGAGAAAAACAAAATGGCGACGCATGTTGCTGAACCAACCGAGGACGAAATAAAAACTCTACTCAAAAACAAAACCCTAAAATATACCAAAAGCAACAAAATATGGAATAAAAGTATTTGGTGGTAAGTACGTATCTTTTTTTATTTTTCAAGAATTATTATTATTATCGCATTTTTCACAAATTGCTACTGTCATTTCGCTGGTTTGTTTACACTCTAAGCGGAAATCATTTTGTCGGACGTTTTGTATAAAGTTTTTATTTATCGAATTTGCAAAAAATAAAATATAAATGCTCAGTTTCTCAAAATCCTGTGAATGTGGATAGAATGAAAAAGTTATTCCATTCAATCTCACTGTACATGGCTTATAGCCTACTCGGTGCTACGCGCCTCGTCGGCTATCAGTTCATGTACGACTCGATTTCATGGAATAACTGTTAATTATTAGGGGTTTTATTTTGTTCAAAGGGCATCTGGTTGAGACTAGAGGTGTTTAACTAGCAAGACGTATTTATTTTCATGCACACATTAGCAAATGGTCAGATATGAAGCTTGCTACGTTACAGCATTTATGTGAATGTGCTCCACTGCATGATGCATTTACAGCATCCTTAGTAACTGCCTGGTCAGGGTTCCGGTGTTTTAAATGAACCGACTAGGTTATTTATAATTTGGGGAAAAGAAACAACTTAATTCCTTATCACTGGCAGGCACAAATAAAATAAATCCATGAGTTGGATGTAAAAAAAATAAATAATGAACAATTAGAGTGACATGAGTGATGTAGCTGAACCTGAGGAACTGTCAGAGCCAGAATTCACAAACAATGTTGTAAGTGTTGGCATTTTTCCAGTGTTTTCCAGTGTTTCCTGAGGCATAGTTGGAGGGTACATGTCAAAAGCAACAAGAAAAACAAGAACAACTGGTATACGTAGGCCACACCCGCTTCAGTTTTTAAATCAGAAATACAGATACAGATATTTGAAGCATTAAACAGATTCATTTACAAATAATCCCATTGCATTACACCCTTGCTGTAAACCTCTGACAGACCAAAGTAAAAACAGTTTTCAGGCTTCACTTATGGTGTAAATAAGGCATGAGTCAGAGTCTTCTGTTTTTGTACTGAATGTGGGCCACAAAAACATTGCCATCTGCTTCTCTGAATTAAGGGATTTGCAACCTTGGTCGAACTGAAGAAAGAAAAAGCAAACATAGTCTCATGCTTATAAATTGTAAAGATTTTCAAACCCGATATGCATGAAAATTTAATGTTAGTATTCAGGGCAGACTTAGCATTCACACCTGCCTGTCTTCATAATAAACCAAATGAAATCCTACACATTGTCATTGTTTGGGCAAGTTGTTCTAGCTCGGGTTTCTTGGTGGAGTGAGTATGTGAGTTTACCTGGTGGTAGTAAAGATGCCGTAGATTAGCGGATTCTTCTTGTCTTTGCCATACTGGATGAAGATGTCCTCTGTAGAGCGAAATCAGTGCATGGTTAGAAGAGTAATAACATTTTGCACTTAATAGCTTGATGTATTCCTGAATATGTATATTATTTCCTGTAAACGTGTCTTTATTTGAGTAAGAGTGGTATTATATCATGTAATGTTTATCCATATGAATACTTTTCTGTCAAGTGAACTGCCATTGGAGGAAAAAAAGATATAGCCTGCATTTTAATACGGCTATGGCGAGTGGAGAGGAAGTGTGATGGGGTGAGTCAGAGAGAACAAGCCAGTAGGGGACAGTAGGAGGTGGCTGAATGTAAAGACAGTTCTCCTGCATGTTCATGCAAAAGGAAAACAAAACTTTCTCACCTCAGTCACACTCTCTTTCTTTGCAAATAAACTTGCACAATCTGACATACTTGTGGTTTCATGTGTGCTCTCTCACTCCCTCCCTCCCACACACACACACACACACACACACACACACACACACACACACACACACACACACTTATATGATCAGAAGGCACGTTAGTACATATCCGCATTCTCATGGTCCTGCCATTTCAGATCTAATCAGAATCTCTCTCTCTCTCTCTCTCTCTCTCTCACACACACACACACACGCAAATGTAAATTGCAGAAGGAACTGCAGAAGAAACTACACTGTAAAAAAGAATAGTTGAGAATACTTGAAATTTCAAGGCAACCGTCTGCATTAAGAATTTTATGTTTTGCCAACGGGGGCGGCACGGTGGTGTAGTGGTTAGCGCTGTCGCCTCACAGCAAGAAGGTCCTGGGTTCGAGCCCCGGGGCTGGCGAGGGCCTTTCTGTGTGGAGTTTGCATGTTCTCCCCGTGTCCGCATGGGTTTCCTCCAGGTGCTCCGGTTTCCCCCACATTCCAAAGACATGCAGGTTAGGTTAACTGGTGACTCTAAATTGACCGTAGGTGTGAGTGTGAATGGTTGTTTGTGTCTATGTGTCAGCCCTGTGATGATCTGGCGACTTGTCCGGGGTGTACCCCGCCTTTCGCCCGTAGTCAGCTGGGATAGGCTCCAGCTTGCCTGCGACCCTGTAGAAGGATAAAGCGGCTAGAGATAATGAGATGAGATGAGATATTTTGCCAACGATGTGCCCATGATAATCCAAACTATGATAACACTGTTATCTTTATTAAGAATTCTTAATTAAGTCAGTTTTCAATTCCTAATTCTGCCAACATAGATTTCTATTTTTGCTGAACAGTGGCAATTGAGGTTATCACAAATTTTTTTTTTAGATTTTTTTTTTGGGCTTTTTTCACCTTTATTTGGATAGGACAGTGTAGAGACAGGAAATGAGCAGGAGAGAGAGATCAGGAAATGACCTCAGGTCAGAATCAAACCCAGGCCCCCAGATTTATGGTATGGCGCCTTATCCACCTGAGCCACGACAACATGAACTTCAACCGGAGAGAGAACCACATTGCCCAGCCCTTGCATTTGGGAGAGGAAACCACGTGTCTTGGTCATTAAGAGCATGCGCTGAATAAACACCTGTGACAATTATGTATTTTCAATTCAGATTATTCACTATTGTATATTTACACATCATTGAGGTGCACCCTATCAGTTTGATGTGGATTTTTCTGTTCGTTAATAATTATTCATATTTTCTTGTCCATTCAACTGTGAATATGGAATTACTTGAACAAAGCGTAATTCTATTTTTTACAGTGTATAAACTCTTCTTTTGATATTTACTCAAAGATCAGTGTAACGAAAGAAAATAGTTGAGTAGCTTTTTATTAACGTCTCATGTAAACATACTGTATACTGTGGAGTGGAATGAAGACAAGACAGGGTTACTCAACACATGGCCACATAAAGTGCATTCAAGTCAATTTATCAGTATTAAACTGTGAACCAGAAGGAGCTTAACCCTATACTGCATGGTGTTGCCATATGGCAACAATTAATTTATCTAATTCTTCTAATAGGCAGTACCAGAAACCCTATGTTTTACTATTTATTTGTGAAAAGGGGGACGTTTATTTTGCTATGAAACATAATTGTTAGGTTACGTGACCAGGAAATGCTGGTAGCACTTGCCTTTTCAGCAGATTCTTGAGACCGTCAGGGTCATGACCAAAGGGCTATAAATCATCTTCTTCTTCTTCTTTTGGCTGCTCCCGATTAGGGGTCGCCACAGCGGATCTTTCGTCTCCATTGCTCCCTGTCTTCTGCATCCTTCTCTACCACACCTGCCACTTTCATGTCCTCTCTCACCACATCCATGTATCTCCTCTTTGGCCTTCATCGTTTTTGTTTGCCTGGCAGCTCCATCCTCAACATTCTCCTTCCCACATGCTCTGCATCTCTTCTCAGGATGTGCCCATACCATCTCAGTCTCATCTCTCTTAGCTTAATTCCCAAGCTCTCCACATGTGCTGTCCCTCTGATGTGCTCGTTCCTTATCCTGTCCAACCTCCCATCGCAAACCTTAACATCCTCAACTCCGCCACCTCCAACTTTGCCTCCTGTCTCTTCGTTAAGGGTACGGTCTCCAATCCATACATCACAGCTGGTCTCACTACCGTCTTATAGATCTTACCTTTCACTTTTGCTGGGACTTTCCTATCACAAATGACTCCTGAAATCCTTCTCCAACTGCTCCACCCTGCCTGCACTCTCTTTATCACCTCACTATCGCAGCCCCCATTTTCCTGCACAGTTGACCCCAGGTACTTGAATTCACCAACTTTCTTTACGTCTACTCTTTGCATCTTCACTACACTCTCATCCCCATTCTCATTGATGCACATGTATTCTGTTTTGCTCCTGCTCACCTTCATTCCTCTTCGTTCCAATGCATACCTCCATCCCTCCAAACCCAACTCGTCCTCCTTTCTACTTTCACCACATATCACAATATCATCCGCAAACATCATGTTCCATGGTGACTCTTGCCTCACTTCATCTGTCAAGCTATCCATCACTATGGCAAACAAAAAAGGACTCAAAGCAGATCCTTGATGGAGTCCCACCTTCACCTTGAACCATTCAGTTGTTCCAACTGCACACCTCACTGCTGTTCACTGTTCTCATACATGTCTTGCACCACTCTAATATACTTCTCATTCACTTCACACTTTCTCATACAATATCACAACTCATCTCTCGGCACTCTATCGTATGCCTTCTCCAGGTCTACAAACACACAATGTAGCTTTCTCTGGCCTTCTCTGTACTTCTCCATTAACATTCTTAAAGCAAAAATTGCATCCGACGTGCTCTTCCTTGGCATAAACCCATACTGCTGTTCACAGATTGTTACCTCTCTTCTCAATCTCGCCTCCAATACCCTTTCCCATCGCTTCATGGTGTGGCTCATCAATTTTATTCCACTGTAATTACTGCAGCTCTGTACATCTCCCTTATTCTTGTATATTGGGACTAACACACTCTTTTTCCATTCATTTGGCATTCATTTTCTCATTCTCTAGGATCTTATTAAACAATCTCATTAGGAACTCCACAGCCGTCTCACGCAAACATCTCCAAGCCTCAATCGGGATACCATCTGGTCCGACTGCTTTCCCAGTCTTCATTCTTTTCATGGCTGCCCTCACCTTATCCTTACTAACCAACTCTGCTTCCTGATTTGCTGTCTCCAATGAATCTGACCTTTTCTCTCTTGGATTCTCCTCATTTAATAAATCCTCAAAGTATTCTTTCCACCTTCTTAATGCACTCTCTTTGTTTGCCAGCACATTTCCATTTACATCTTTCATCACTCTTACCTGCTGTACATCCCTCGCTTCCCTGTTTCTCTGCCTAGCTAGTCTGTACAGATCTTTCTCTCCTTCTTTGGTCTCCAGTCTTTCATACAACTCCTGGTATGCATCTGCTTTCGCCTTCGCTACCGCTCTTTTTGCCTTCTGTCTCGTCTCTCTGTATAACCGCCTGCTTTCCTCGTCTCTCTGATCGTCCCAATTCTTCTTTGCTAGCCTCTTCTCTTTTATAATTTCCTGCACTTCTTTGTTCCACCACCATGTCTCCTTGTCTTCCTTCCTCCTTTCCGATGACCACCCTAGCACCTTCCTTGCTGCCTCTCTTATTAGGTACAGCAGTAGTATTCCAATCTTCTGGCAGACTTCCATGACCACTCAATGCTTGTCTCATTTCTTCCCTAAACTCCTTCTGATGTTCAACCTCTTTTAGTTTCCACCACTTAATCTTCGCTGTAAATATGGAAGTATTTTTCAGCATTGAGACAAAAAAAAAACTATTTGTGATAATCATCAATAATAATTTAATTTTTATCATTATAACAAGTTTAGATGTAATGAGTCATTTGTAACAGGGTAAAATGTAATTGTTGCCATATGGCAACAACATACAAATAAGTTTTTTAATGTATAAGTAATAATTCATGCAGTAGAAGGTTAATAATAATAATAATAATAATAATAATAATAATAATAATAATAATAATAATAATAAAACAAAAGAAAATAGCTCTAATAACTATGCCTGGCTAAACACTTTTTCAAATTATGGTTTTAGACAGGTTGTGTTTCTAATAGTCTCTGTAAAACAATTCTTTAGTTTTGCGGTGATATAAGAAAAACAGTAAAGTGTCAGGTGCGCGGGAGGGGCGGATATAAGTGCAGAAGTGTTTGTATCAATACAGTGTGATTTATACAAAAAAGTGCAGGAAACACACACAACAGCAAACAGTCCAAATCAGCAGGCAAGGTCATAAACAAAACAGGCAAGAGGTCGATCGAGGCGCGAACGGGATATCAGAGGCAAAACGAGGACGAGAACTAGAACCAGGAACAGGAGTCGAGAAACCAGGAAAACCACAAGGACGGAAAACAAGGCTCGGTAATGCGCACGGAACTTGGCGTAATACTTCGTGTCGCATTACCTTCAGCGCAGTCCTTAAATAGCTCAACATTTAGTTCACTGATTGAGGACAGGTGCGCCTTGTTCATGGCGCACGTGCTGGAGCTCGTTTGGTGCGCGCGCAGCCCGAGGCGCACCTTCAGGTGTACACGCCAAGGCGCGCAGGACTGACATAAAGTAGGTCTGTCTCAGATAAGTGTTCAGGATGGACATGACTGCTTCAGGAGATCAGCTAAACCATTTATAGCTGTGTTGAGACTAGATGGGTTTCCATTGCAATTTTTACACAAAATTTTTTTTTTTGTAAAAAAGTCATCACAATTGCAAATGTTCTATACTTTCATCGAGTGATGTTCTATGATTAAAGCTGGCTTTTCTCCTCCCATGATAGTCATTCCAATTAAACATGGTGATGAATTTCCAAGACTTCCAAGGATTTCCAAGACCTGAGAAATGTTGGCATGGTGATTTTGCTTGCATTCGCTGCAGTAGGTATTGCTTAAATGCGAAAAATGTAATTCCATTCCATTTCATTTTGCGAAATATTGCTTTGTCGAATGGTCTGAATAACCACCTCATGCAAACGTATAAACTTTTTTTTCAATATTTGAAAGTTTTTTCGAAATTCACATTTCCATTTTTTAGGTCACAGTTTCGGGGCGGCACAGTGGTGTAGTGGTTAGCACTGTCGCTTCACAGCAAGAAGGTCCTGGGTTTGAGCCCAGCGGACAGCGAGGGCCTTTCTGTGCGGAGTTTGCATGTTCTCCCCGTGTCTATGTGGGTTTCCTCCGGGTGCTCCGGTTTCCCCCACAGTCCAAAGACATGCAGGTTAGGTTAACTGGTGACTCTAAATTGACCGTAGGTGTGAATGTGAGTGTGAATGGTTGTCTGTGTCTATGTGTCAGCCCTGTGATGACCTGGCGACTTGTCCAGGGTGTACCCCGCCTTTCACCCATAGTCAGCTGGGATAGGCTCCAGCTTGCCTGCGACCCTGTAGAACAGGATAAGCAGCTCCAGACGATGGATGGATGGAAGGTCACAGTTTCAAATTGCACATTAAGCAAGTTAATGGAAACTCGCCTAAAGTGACCCAGGCATCATTCTACTCTGAAATGAGACAGAAATGAATATTGACAGATTTTCATCTGGGTGATAAGCACGGCTTATCCACAGCACTGAAGTGAAGTGATGATAGTAGTTTTAGACAGCAGCAAAGACCAAACATAAAGACAATGTTGATCCTCCAGATCCTTCAAGCTCTCTGTTTGAAAAATGCGTTTCATTTTACCTCTCTATGCCTTCACTTTGCAAGTTTCCCCCCCTCCTTCTTTCAATCCCCATTTTTTCCACATTCATCATTTTTCTATTTTTGTTTCCTTTCTTTTTTCAAAATAATGGTGGTTTGCCAAATGAAAGTTTGAGTTTGTAATTCAAATCACAAGACTCGAACAAACCCCTTAAGTACTCAGATGTATGCTTTGATTGTAAATGAATAAAATCTAAATGTTATCTTTTGTTTCTCACTCGCTTTCTTTCCTCTCTTTTGCCCTTCATCTTCATTTGGAAACCATAGTTGTGGCAGATTGTCTAAACAAAAGCCTGGTTCTTCCTGAAAGTGAGATAGTTTTGTCTGACCCACAATCATTCACCCCTCAATCCTACCCCTATTCTCTACCATCCCTGTGAACAACCCCCTCTCATCCTCTCTCCCTCCCTCGTTCCCTCCCTCCCGTCCCTGCTCCTCTATCTGCTCCACATCCAGGCAAACTGGAGACAGGATGAGGGTCACACACACACACACACACACACACACACACACACACACACACACACACACACACACACACAATAAAACAGTTGCAAAACCTCCAAAATCTCACACACGAACACAGCCACTTATGACAATACAGTAATCCCAGACATGTCTCAGACAAACAACTAAAAGTTTCATCACTTCCAAACCACAAGCCACTAAAAGCCACTAAAATTTCTGCTATCTCAAACCACACATATTCAAATAGACAGTGTCAACTCTGTGAACTTGGACAATGATGAGTTTTCTTGCAACATACACACCAACACCTACGTACATAAACTCACACACAAACCATTAAAAAAATGAGAATAAAATATACTAAAAATGAATAAAAACTGAAAAGAAAGCAGAGATGTTAACTTTGAAATGAGCTGAGATAAAAATAAGGCAAATTCATTACAATCAAATGGGGTTTTATAATTGATGGTTGGCAGGAACAGCTGGAAAGAGCTGGTGTGTTCTGGTAACATTTTCAAATAACTTTCTGAGATGAAAAAGTACACAGTATACCTGGTTTCTAACCATAACACATTGTGCTAAAGCAAATTTTGTTAACATCCTTGAAATATTCACTGAAATTATGGACTTGTATGAAAAACATAAATCCACCACAGGTCAAAGTACATACTTTTTAGGCCAATAATGACACCTTAAGCATGTATTGTGGATTCTACAGATGTTACACATGTGCACTGTGGAAAAACCACCTCCACAATTATCAATCTGTTTCTAAAAATTCAAGCAATAAAACTCATCTCATCTCATTACTTCTAGCTGCTTTATCCTGTTCTACAGGGTCGCAGGCAAGCTGGAGCCTATCCCAGCTGACTACGGGCGAAAGGCGGGGTACACCCTGGACAAGTCGCCAGGTCATCACAGGGCTGACACATAGACAACCATTCACACTCACGGTCAATTTAGAGTCACCAGTTAACCTAACCTGCATGTCTTTGGACTGTGGGGGAAACCGGAGCACCCGGAGGAAACCCACGTGGACAACATGCAAACTCCGCACAGATACGCCCTCGCCGGCCACGGGGCTCGAACCTGGACCTTCTTGCTGTGAGGCAACGGTGCTAACCACTACACCACCGTGCCGCCCGCAATAAAACTGAAAATGAAAATAAAATATTAACAAATGACTCCCAAGCCGTTTATTACTGGCAGAGCTATGTTGTCATAGAAAACTAATCAACACTTTCTATGGTATAACTCTGAAGTGCATACACTGAAGCACATGCACTAAACCGTGGTTCAACTTTTAATAGCATCAACAAGCAGATGGCTTTTCAAACTGGAGCAGAAATGAGTCCACTCAATCATGGCTTAATTAAAAATGCATGTGAGGCATAATGAATACGTGTAACTAAATAAAGGAGGCGCAATCTGTTGCAGTAGAAAAGTCATTATGAAAGAAACAGCCCACAGATTCCTTGCACAGTTAAAGCAGGTTTGCTTTTAGCAAGGTTTTCACTCACCGTGTTGTAGGTTTGATCCCCATTCTGGGCAAATCTTCCTTACAAACAGATAACTAACTATACAATATTTATACAACTGATAGTTCTGGTCTATTAATTTGATTGGTTGAACAGGGCAGCACAGCGGTGTAGTGGTTAGCGCTGTCGCCTCACAGCAAGAAGGTTCTGGGTTCGAGCCTAGCGGCCGACGAGGGCCTTTCTGTGTGGAGTTTACATGTTCTCCCCATGACTGTGTGGGTTTCCTCCGGGTGCTCCGGTTTCCCCCACAGTCCAAAGACATGCAGGTTAGGCTAATTGGTGGCTCGAAATTGACCATAGGTGTGAATGTGAATGGTTGTTTGTCTGTGTGATGACCTGGCGACTTATCCAGGATGTACCCTGCCACTCACCCATCGTCAGCTGGGATAGGCTCCAGCTTGCCTGTGACCCTGTAGAACAGGATAAGCGGCTACAGATAATGGATGGATGGATAGATGTTGGCGTAGTGGTTAGCACTGTTGCCTCACAGTCCTGGGTTCGAATTCCATACAAAGATACAGCATTACATCTCTTGACTGTAGTAAGAGAGTATGTTTAAAAATGCAGAAATATTCATTTAAATGTTTAAAATGGAAACAAGAACATACATTTATTATTTATTAATTTGTTCTGAACATAGCAATGCATACAGTAAGTGCTAGAAGGTTATGTGTGTGTTTATGGATATGAAAGTGTGTGATTTTTAGGCTAGTCATGCTATATTGGATGTAAAATAATTGCAAGTGTACTATATTAATAAAAAAATAAAAGAGATGGCAATTGAAGATCAAAATGATGGTTTTGTTCACTATCACAATTACAACACAGACAAAACAAGCTAATACGATACTCTGGTATTTAGAATGGTCAAGCTGAGCACATAAATTCCTGTAGACACGATGCAAGTGTGGTATATAAACTATAATATGATACAGGACTTGTTTCTGGTTAAGCAGCACCATAACCCACCAAGTAGGCTGATATTAAGTTAATGTTATGACATGGCAGATGGATGTTATTAATAATCTTTGGGTAAATCCATTCATCCATCCATTATCCATAACCATTTAACCTGTGCAGGGTCGTGGGCAAGCCGGAGCCTATCCCAGCTGACTATGGGCGAGAGGCGGGGTACACCCTGGACAAGTCACCAGGTCATCGCAGGTCCTTGGGTAAATGTGTGTTATACTTGTGTAACAGTGTATGTTGCAAGATTCACTGAACTCATTCTGTAATCCACTGTACCCTGTTTTATAGGAATCCAGATTAAGATTCTTCATCTAGACACTAGCTCCAGCCATTTCAGTACCATAGGCCACACACTGAGTGTAGTATGGTCTACCGTTGCACCGCAAGCTCTGCACCATGAGGGCCCCTGAGCTATAAGGGCCTGTTGGGAGATGTAGTTGTTCCACGCAACAGAGCATGGTGTAAATAGCACACTGATGGAATTTTCACAGAAATGCTGATGGCGCTGTGAACACAAGATGGTTGTAATAATGTTGTCATGGCTATGTAAGATTGAGCGATTGGAAGCTAGGAGTTGATTTTATTGGATTATGTGGTCATGGAAACATTGGTAAGATCATGAGATGTTATTTAGTCTTTATATTATCATCAGAAAGGGTTTGCCAAGGCTGTTCAAACCTGCTCTAAGATCTTTAACACTGAAGAGTGTAATTCAGGTTCAAAGTAAACACACCTAATGCAAGCAACCAGTGCCTTCAGGAGTATCTGAATATTCGAGGCAGATGTGTTAGAAGTAAAATGCACGAAAATTTAACATGCTCCAAAGTTGTCAAAAAAACTTAAAAGCTAAAAAGATTAACATGACTTTGCATTATTGGAGTCAGTTTAATGACTCTAAATTGACCGTAGGTGTGAATGTGAGTGTGAATGGTTGTCTGTGTCTATGCGTCAGCCCTGTGATGACCTGGCGACTTGTCCAGGGTGTACCCCGCCTTTCGCCCGTAGTCAGCTGGGATAGGCTCCAGCTTGCCTGCGACCCTGTAGAACAGGATAAAGCGGCTAGAAATAATGAGATGAGATGAGTTTAGTGACTGGGGGAAAATTGGTTGATTCGTGATTGATAGTCCATACACTCTCAGAAAATAAAGTACATTATTGTACCTTTAGGAGTACAATGACTTGTCACTGGGGCAGTACCCTCTAGGGTACCTATTTGTACCCTTTATATACTGTTTGGGAACATGTATGTACCTTTTTGGCCCTAAAAAGGTACACATAGTTACCTTGAAGTCCAATAATGAGCCCAAGAGGGTACATTAGTATAGACTGTACCATGGGGGACAGAAATGGACTCCTATTGTACCCCTATTTCTGACAGTGTACCACTTTACAAAATCAACACAACCAGCCAGACCTGACAGAGTTCACTTAAGTTAATACGCAGCTAATATTTAACTAATATTTAGGCACTGTCTAAAGCGGAGCTCCCGATGAGTGTAAAATTTGTTAGTAAATAATCCCACGTTATTAAAAAAAAAGCAAATTAAAAATAAGTGCTGGATAAAAAGCCATCTATCTTATATAAATAAAGGTAGAAATTTTGCTGTCTGGTGGTCAAGTGTTCCTGAGATACGTTGCCTTATATTTACGATTGGGTTCCTTGTGGTGGTACCTGTACATCGTGTGTATGTACGCATGTACAGACATTGCACAGTCGCAAAGGCCATCAAAAATCAGGTTGATACATTATCATATTCTCTTAAGTATGGAGCTTTGTTCTGCTAATACATAGCTAAAACATAGCTAATACACCACAGTGATATTTACATAATCACTGCTGGCAGCCATTTCCTAGTGTTTAAACTGACTTTATATTTCCTTACAGTGATTCCTGAGTAATAAATACAATCCTTAACACTGTTTGAACACTTAAAATGAATGACAATCATGAAGTCTTGTTAGAAATTAGGGTTACTACAGTACATGTGCTAGTGTTTTGGATTTCTTTAAATTGCTAACAAGCTACTAGCTAGACATTATTTTGCATTTGTAGCATTTAATGAAACTCATGAATTTGTGTGTTCATCATGGGAAATCGAACAAACTTGAACTTGAGCTGCAGTTGAATAAATTTATAACACAAAGCTAGGCAGCTGGGAAATACGGTGGCCGAATGTAAGCTAGCAAGCTAATGACTAAGGTTAATGGTTTAGCTAGCTAACTCTTAGCTGTTAAGTAAAAGTGAAACGACAGTGAAAACAAGACAAAATAATTGAGATCATCATTTTCTTCAAATTTGTTGGCGATTTTTTAAGAAAAAAACTCTTAGCTGTTAAGTAAAAGTGAAACGACAGTGAAAAGAAGACAAAATAATTGAGATCATCATTTTCCTCAAATGTGTTGGTGATTTTTTAAGAAAAAAACTTTATGACTAAAATAACACTGTAATTCCAGTTAACTTTGACTTTTTGCTATATTGTGAACTTTGTGTCACAACTCTTAAACCTGAAACAGAAAAATAAACCTCCAAAGTTGAGAATACCACAACACAACGCCATTCATATGGAATCTGTTAGAAAGTGGTCACAGGCTTTCCTTTAATGCTAACTGCTAACCAGCATGTCTCTGCATGAACTGAAGAAGAAAAGAAAGAAGAAAGAAGAAACCTTTATTCGTCACATGCACGCTTCAAGCACAGTGAAATTCATCCTCTGCATTTAACCCATCTGAAGCAGTGAACACACACACTCAGAGCAGTGGGCAGCCACACCAGAGCACCCGGGGAGCAGTCAGGGGTTTGGTACCTTGCTCAAGGGCACCTCAGCCCAAGGCCACCCCATGTGAACTGCACGAACCTTTTACATTCAGAGAAAAAAGATAGAGGGAGAGTTTGTGTAGAAGCAGCCTGAGGTGTGAAAACTCCTTATTTAGATATCAAACCAGAACTTGATTATTTGGTGAAGATATAATAAAGGGTTTTGGTGTGTGTGTGTGTGTGTGTGTGTGTGTGTGTGTGTGTGTGTGTGTGTGTGTGTGTGCAGGTTTGATAAAGTTAATTTAGTCTAATGACAGAAGAGTTGTTTATTCTATGAACAACATTTGCTTACACAGACTAAATGATAAGAAACTCTGTGTGTGTGTGTGTGTGTGTGTGTGTGTGTGTGTGTGTGTGTGTGTGTGTAAACACTGATCATGGAGCTCTGATACACCTTGGCATGTTTTCTAAGCATTATCTGAATCATCTGTATTTCTTTCAGACAAAAAATACACTTTAACATGAATTATTTTGTGCTTAACATGAAGTTTATTTTGTGTTCATTATTAATCATTTTAATTATTAGCGTGCACTACTTACGCAGTTGGTCAAAATGTGTCTGTAAGCCATCAGGTCCGGGCACAGAACAGATCATTCGAGCCTTCTGGAATGTACTCCACTTATTCACCAAACTGCGCTGGCCTCCAATGTCATTCTACATAAACACATACACAAACATGCAAACTTCACAAAACATCCCATAATTGTGGACAGATGATCAGATGATTGCATCAATTTTTATTTAATGTTACATCTGGGTCAGGCAGAAATGCAGATGAGCACGTCCACTTCTACACATGCAGGTAGATATGCAAGAGTACAGTCCCAAAAGTGAAGGTATGCACGCACACACAGACACACACAGACACACACACACACACACCTTGCAGACGCGGGCGACTCGAGCGTACAGGACTTTGCCGGCGGGCCCCTCAGCCTCCTGAGCACGCTCAGTGAAGAACAAGTAGACCTTATCATCTTCCTCATTATCGCTCTCCTTCATCACGGCCACACGCACAAACTGAGCATCTGAGACAGAGAGATAGAAAA